>NC_056737.1:87488663-87566244 GCF_019279795.1 Protopterus annectens
AAGGGTTTTGCATCCAGGAAGAAAGAGGTCATTGTCTCCCTCTACTCTTCTCTCATTAGGCCAATCATCGAGTACCATGCCCCATTTGGCATGCACCTCACTAGACACCTGCAACAACTGGAGAGGCCACAAAAATACCTTACAAAGAGGATCCTAGGCCTTACACACTTGTCCTGTATGGACAGACTCAGAAAACTCCAGTTATTCTCTGTCTCACATTGCCTACTTAGAGGCGATCTCTGCTTGACTTACAAATCCATGTCTGACCCAACTTTGTTAGAAGTGCTACATCTAAAGAAATCCCAATCCCTCAGCACCTCATGCTCCAGAGACCTTAGCCTCATTACCATAATCAACAGAACATGCTGGAGGGACAGGTTCATAACCCAGAGACTGCCCATGCTATGGAATAGACTTCCCATACATGTTAAGCAGAGCACCTCACTCGCCCTCTTCAAGAGAAATCTTGATGAGTGGATGGGAAATAGAAAATTCACCCCAGGTATCACTCCAGTGGCTTTATTCGACAGAGGCACTGGGAACTAAGGTTGGGTGCCACAATGCCAGGGTAATCCCATGGGCTAGGCTTGTAAAGGCTCCAGGGCCATTAGCCTAGTATACACCTATGAACCTATGAACCTATGAATGTGAGTGTTTAACTGTGACGCCCTGATATGGATTTCTGCACATATGCTCTACAGTTGTACACATTCATAGGATCTAGGTTACTAGGCTATTACATAGGTTACTAGGCTATTGGCCCTGAGCCCCTTATAAGCCTAGCCAATAGTTTATCCCATGTTTAAAAAAGTCAACACTCAAAGCCCCTGTCCAGCAGGGACACAGGTGGAATCCCAGGGGTATATTTTCTGTTTCACATCCAGTTATCCAGGTTGTGCTTAAAAAGGGATAATAAGGTACTCTGCTTGACTTGCTGGGAGAGTCTCTGGGACACATATCTGACCCACCAACAAGTCCTATTGATATCACAGACCAGGTTGAGGTTGTGGGTATGGGTTGCTCAAGTGGAGCTTGACTTGTGGATATGCAGCAGTCCCATCAAGGCGGGGTCTGAGATTGCTTTATATGGCAAGCAGAGGTAATCCCTGAGGAGTCTGTATGAAACTGAGTAGAGGAATAGAGCTTTTAGCCTATCTGTGTGGGGTAGGTGTTTGAGACTCTGGATCCTCCTGGTGAGGAACCTCTGTGGTCTTTCCAGCTGCTGCATTTGCTTTGCGAGGTACATGCTGAAGCAGGCATTGTACTCAATAACTGACTTTATAAGGGAAGAATACAGGGATGTCATGACCTCTTCATCCCTGGATGAGATACCCTTACTTATGAGGTTGGCCATGTAGAAAGCTTTCCATACAATGGAAGCAACATGCTGGTCAAAAGTCAGGTTGCTAACAATCTGGGTGCCCAAATCTCTCACCACTGACTGTGTACTTAGGGCATTGTTATTAATGTGATAATATGTGGGGACATCATTCTCCCCAAAGGGGATGATGATGGATTTTTTGGCATTCAGCTTGAGGCCATGTTTCTGGCACCAGTCATTTGTTTGGGTGAGACCCTCTTGGGGGACATACACATCACTTGGGGAATTGATGACTGTGCCAAGCTTGCAGTCATCTGCAAATTTGGTCAGCCATAGTCCACTGGTTTTGGCCTGTACCTCAGAGAAGTATATCCCAAATAGCAGAGGCCCCAAGACTGAATCCTGGGGTATGCCGCTCGGTACAGGTCGACTGCTTGAGGTGGCTTCTCCTATTTTGATTAGGTGGGTTCTATTAGTGAGCCAGTTTGCTACCCATCTGGTAACATATGGATTGATACCTAGTTGAGAGAGTTTATCTACTATGCCTGATTGGGGAATAATGTCGAATGCTTTTGCCAGATCAAGGTAGGCAGTGTGCACCATCTTCCCCTTGTCCATGGCTTTGGTGACTCTCAAAGAAGTCGTCCAGATTTAACAGACATGACCTCCCTTTGACAAAGCCAAACTGTGTGGGGTAGAGTGTTTGGAGGTTGCCAATGTCCCTTTTAATGAGGTCCATGATAATCTGTTCCATGGCCTTGTAGATCAGGCTAGTTAGGCTGATTGGTCTATAATTTCCCAGATCAATGGATGCTCCACCTTTGTGTAAAGGAATGACTGTGGCTGTCCTCCACTCAGCTGGGACAAAGCCGGTAGTCAGGCTTTGGTTGAATAGGGTGTATAATGGTGCTGCACGTTTATGCCTGAGTTAATGTAGGATGCTGCCAGAGATGTTATCAGGTCCCATGGAGGCTGTATTTTTAGCTTTGAGAGGGCAGTGATGACCTGTTCCCTAGAGATAAGGGGAGGGGGCAGGTACTGGGGATGTCCTGGTTTACTGATGGGGGGATGGAGGGGAGAAGTTTTCACTGAATTTGTCAGCCAGTAGATTGACTATACCTACAGCATTTGTGTAAGTGGTGTCCATAACCACCAGTTCTGAACAAATCTGGGTGCTTCCTTGGAGATTTCGGACATATGTGCAGAAGGCCTTATGATTGTCTCTAGTAGATGTGGCCAATTTGGACTCAAAATTGGCTTTTGAGGATTTCACTTCTTCTTCTTCTTCTTTCAGCTTTTTCCCGGTTAGGGGTCGCCACAGCAGATCACCTGTCCACTCATGATTGGCAGTGGAGTTTTACGTGCCGATGTGCCAGCCCGGTGCCCAACCTTCCACAGAAGGCACACACACGCACACACGCACACCTAGGGCCAATTTGGAGTGTCCAATCCACCTACAGCATGTCTTTGGGATGTGGGAGGAAACCGGAGCACCCGGAGGAAACCCATGCAACCACAGGGAGGACATGCAGACTCCGCATAGAAGGCACCCCAGCACTTTAGAGGATTTCACTAGTACTCTTATTTGCTTGTTCAGGGTAAGGAGAGATTGCTTCCAACTGGGCACCAGCTCCTTCTTGGTCCCGGACAGTAATTTTTTCCTTTTGTTATATAGTTTATTTATTGCAGATGTCCACCAGACAGATTTACTCTTCCGTGTGGAGGATGATTTCATCCTGTCTGGTATTTCTGATTCAATGCCTCTATAGAAATGCTTACATAGTACTTTGGTGTAGTTTTGGACAGTTTACTATCACATGGCCGATCGTCATTTAGACGAAAGTGACAATTGCTCACATCTGTCCAAATCTAACAACACTGTTTGCAGGGGGGCAAACCCCCCTGCACCCCCTACCCCCTACTTATATATTCAAACTCCAAGATCGCACTACAGTGAGGGTAAGGGTACATTTCCCCATCCCCACTATAGTGCAATCTGTACCGCAATGTTGGAGCTGACAACAGTGGCCATTTGCTCTTGTCAGCTTCGACATTGTGGTGATCACCCTACTGGTTCCTGCAAATGAGTTTTGCACATATTCCGTTCATCTAAAAGACAATCGAACATGTGATAGTAAACCATTTTGGACACTGGTGCCAGTTCCTACAGAGGGGGAGGGGGCTGTGAAGCTGTTTATACCAACCCACAGGAGGTTGTAATCAGCTTTGGAGAAGTTTTTTTGTTTGACCCTAGCTAGAGGGGGGGGGGTCGGGGAAGATGGTGACTTTGAATGCGACAGCTTTATGGTCAGATCTTATCCGGGAAGATGAAACTGTAGGGGTGCTGCAGTGGTTACTCATGTTTGTTAATACCAAGTCCAAGACATTATCACCTCTTGTGGGGGTATCAACTAGCTGTTTCAAGGCGTTTCCATTTACAAAGTCGAGGAATCTCTGGGCATTTGTGTTCTGGCATGAGTAGGTCTTCCAATCAACCTACGTTTGGGTAGTTAAAGTCACCCAGGATCAGGGAAAAGGGTTGAATCTTGATAGATTCAAAGAGGTCCAGATAGGTGGAGTGGGCATCTTGAGTCAAATTTGAGGGCTGTTAGCTAGCTGAGATTTGAATAGGGGTGTTGTCAATGGTTAACTGAACCTGAAGTGTCTCCTGTGTATCATGCTGTTTGACCAGCCTTGAGGTGTGTGTGTCTTTAATATATATTAAAACTTTACCTCCTTTGGCTTTGCTGTCCACAGTTTGGGGTCTGAATGTGTGATAAGATGAGTAACCAGGTAAGGCTGGGGTGCTCTCCGCAGTTTTGAACCGAGTTTCTGTGACTGCACAAAAGTCTGCATCTTCCAGGGTTAAGAATGCTTGCAATGAGTGCAGTTTCATGTTTAGACTCCTAGCATTTAGCAGCATGACCTTTAATTTGCATTTTGTTGAAATTTTTATGTTGGTAGTATTGACCTTATGACTTTTCCTAAAAAAGACACTATGGGAGTGGCAAGGGCCTTTGCCAGAAGCCTGAAGCCCAAGTGAGACAGATGCAGGCCATCTGTAGCAAAGCATCATGGTCTGTCGATCATATCTTCCCAGGCTGTTAGGTACTGGTCCCCCAGGAATGACACCAGAAACTAAGCCAATTGTTAAAGTCAATCATTTTCTGTTTGTATTGAGGCATCATTCTGGGTGATGGTAGAATGCTGCTTAAGGCTAGGGACATACCTGCCTGGGGCACATATTCATTGAGCTCAGTCATGTCTCTCTTCATATAGTCCAGGGAGGTATGCCTCAAGTTGTTTATACCAACATAGACTATGACAGAGTCATAACAGTACCTGCTGTTGAGAAACTTGAGTGTGTGTGTGATATGGCGAATTCTGGCACCTGACAAACAGCTAATCGTGACTTTCTCCTTATCCAGCCTGGTGAGAGGTACATCTGTGTGTCTCTCAGCGGAGCCTCAGGTTCTTAGTGACATTAGCCCCATTAGCCTAGTTAGGCAGTGTTGTCACAGTGGTCCATGATTTATTTATTTATCTATTGACATATGGTGACCGGAAAAGTGTGACTGGGTCGGGAACCCATTTTCACCGGAGGCCTAAAGAGAAAAGCTTCACACAAAGACAGACATTACTAGAATTTATACAGTTATGTGTAAACTTTACATACATACTTTATATAGTTTACATACGGATTATTGGAAGACACAGTTTAACATATATACATTTGCATACACCTCAAGCCATATTATAATTTAACATATGGCTAATAAAATTTATAGTCAAACAGATTATACATTACTAAAGAGCAGATTAAGTCATTATGGGTATGGTAGGTTGTGGAGAACACTTAGTGTCTCAAAGTTTATTGAACACTTGGTTTGCATGATACAGACAACCTGCAGTCACAAACAATCAGCCTATGCAGTGGAAGACTGAGATGTTGATTGATTTCTTATGTTTGTGCACTTTTTATGTGGAACTCAACCAATTTGCTGTTATTCATAGATTATTGTGGATATAACTGCAGTCTAACCATGTATGGTGATGCATGAGATTACAATTTTGCTACCCTGTCCCTTGTTATATCATCTCACATCAAGTTCCCTGATGTTGTTGGGTTTTCTATTCATTACCTTACACATTCACAACTGCAGGCAGTATAGAGGTAGCAAACTCCTGTCACACTTCAAGGACCTGCAGGAAAGGATAACTGATAGACAAATAAACAGAAAGTAAGACAGGAGATGAGCAGTTTGGATTCAGATCAGGAAGTAGCATGGTCAGTCCAATGTTGGCAGTGAGACAGATAGTGGACAAGGAGCTAAAGATGAGGAAGGAGTCCAAATAAGCATTCCCAAACTTGGAGAAAGAGTATAACAAAGCTGATATGGGCAGTCCTGCAATGTACTGAAGTCCCAGAAACACTGATAGAATTAGTGCAGACTATGTACAAGGACCTCGTGACACAAGTACTAACAATATTCAGACTTACAGAGGAGTTCCCAGTGGGGTTTGATGTACATCAAGACTCAGCTCTAAGCTCACTGTTGTTTATACTGGTGATGGACTACATTAGCACACTTGTTGGAGGGGACAGGTCAACAAAGCTAATGTATGCTGGCAATATGGCATTACAAGCAGATTGTGAACAAGAAGTGCAGCAAACGATTGGGGTTTGAAAACAAAACTGAAGTCACATACAATGAAACAGAGTACAGACAAGGCAGTTGTCATAGCAGCAAATGGAGAAATGAGAAGAAGCAGAAAATTGAGATTGAAAGGAAGATAGCAGACAGGATAACAGTTCCAAGTATCTAGGAGAGGTGGTTGAGGAGAAGGCAAGTCTGAATGGGGAGGTCAAAGCTAGAATCAAAGGGGGGCTGCAGCCAAATGGCACAGAGTGTGTGAGGGTAGTGTGTGACAGAATAATGACAAAGAATCTGAAAAGTTAGGTGTCCAAACCCACATTATGACCAACACTCCTTTATGGTACAGAAACCTGGGCAGTGAAGGCTGAGTAGTTGAGGAATGTGGATGTGATAGAGATGAAGTGACTTAGATGATAGTTGGATGCATACTGTGGGACACATGAATAAAATGACCACATCATTGCAGAAGCCAAAGTAGCTTCAACTGAAAAGAAGGTCAAAACAAACAGATTACAGTGTTTCAGATGTGCAGGAAAACATAAGCCGATTTCATGAAGAGGTTTTGTGATAAACAGGGAAGAGGAAATGAGGAAAGAGAGGGATGGCTTATGTCATAGGAGACCTGCAGCACTCAGGCATGACTCCCAAAGAATGTAGGACACATGTATTGAATCAAAAGAGGTTGTGATACTTCATATGACACTCTGACCCCATATATAAAAGTGGAGGAAGGCGGGCAATGATGATGTGCATTATTACGGGTATGTGGTGAAGACATTTGGAATGTAGGGAGGTACTGTGTCTGAAATAACAGAACAGGTTGTGGAGATGGAAGCATTGTTTTTGCACATACTACATTCCAATGATCACTGCCCTTCCTCAGCACCCCTGACAGATATTTGCTTTCTTAGCTTCCAGCAAATGTGTTATCTACTACCTTAAGACCCCACCTTTGCTAAGCTAAACAACAGTACTGTAGCCCCACGCTCAATGAGCTGAATTTTAAGCTACATCACTTTGACCTCACCATTTAGTGTGTGTGTGTGTGTGTGTGTGTGTGTGTGTGTGTGTGTGTGTGTGTGTGTGTGTGTGTGTGTGTGTCTGTGTTTGTGTGTGTGTGTGTGTGTGTGTGTGTGTGTGTGTGTGTGTGTGTGTGTGTGTGTGTGTGTGTGTGTGTGTGTGTGTTGTGTGTGTGTATATGGGTCTACCCTGAATAACCAAAGCGCCACTTCACTGACATGCAGAAGACCGAGACGAAACGACCGAAAGGTAAGTTGATCGTAAAGATGATTTGCCGACAGCCAAAAGACCGACAAGGGAAACGTGTGAGCGCGACTCGGTAAGTGTGCGATAGTGACGGATTTAGGAGCGGTCAGGTAAGTGTGCGATATTGAGGGATTTTGGGTTAGGGTGTGGGAAAGGTGAGTGTGCGGTACTGTCGGAGTTAGGGTTCGGGTAAGGTAAGTGTGTGATAGTGACGGACTGTAGTTTAGGGACGGGTTAAGTGAGTTAGGTTTAGAGTGCGGGTAGGGTGAGTGTGCGATAGTGACGGGCTTTATGTTTTTAGGTGGGTTAAGTGAGTTAGGGTTAGGGTGCAGGTAGGTTAAGTGTGCGATAATGACAGTCTTTAGGTTTAGGGGTGGGTTAAGTGAGTTAGGGTTAGGGTGCGGGTAGGGTAAGTGTGCAGTAGTGTCGGACCTTAGGGTTAGGGTTTGGGTTAAGGTTAGTGGATATGTCATTGTGTGTAATGTGTAGTTTACGTTTTTTGTGTCGGTGTAATGGTGTTCGGTTTTGTGAGTTGTCGGTGTTGTGTGTTTTCGGTTATTTGGGGTTGGTGAAGTGTCGGTTCAGTTATTTAAAGTAGATCCGTGTATATACGCCTATGGGTATACATAACAGGTATGTGTACTGATTCCTATGTTCATAAGAGGTTAATAGGCTAATGTCCCTAGCAATTCTTCCTCTTTTTACAGCTCTCCATTATGACTTTATTTAACAGCAATGATCATTTGTTCCATATGACTGTCTGTTATTACCCTTTTTATTCTATTGCCATAATTGACTTTTCTTCTAAATGACTATAGACTCTGTCAGCATCAGTTCCAGTGTGTAGGTTATATATCGTCAGGAGGCAAGTTACTGGTCTATAGCCTTATGGATAGCTTGCAGGTTCAGTCTTAAGTAGGAGTATTGTTTTTCCTGCTGTTAACCAGGCTGCTGTCTGCTCAGGGTGCTCATATAAATAGTTCTTACTCATGGCTAAATCTTCATGAAAAGATGTTAATACTTTTAACCAGAAGTTAGGTACTGCATCTGGACCGGGGTCTTCCAATTGGGAGCTTTTCTTAACTTTGTTTCTATCTCTCTGAATGTTACTTCATCCCATTTTATATCCAGTACATTTGAACTTCTTATTCTTTCTTTTACTTCTATCCATTTATCATCTTTATTATGTTCCACAGGATCTTCATAGATATTTCTCCAAAATGTATCTATTTCTTCTTTTTTTTTTTTGGTGGTGTTTCAATTCCTTGTTTCCCAGTTCTCAATAAAACTTTTTTGAGTCATCAATAAATTGCTTATTTTGTACTTTTCTTTTTTATTTATCTGCATATCTTCTTATTTTTTCTGCCTATTCTGATATTTTTAGTTTATTTGCGATAGTGCACAATAGATCCTGATCTGTTTTGATAATGTACTTTGCTTTTATCACATCTATCCTTCTGAGTATTTTTGTTGATCTGTTTCCTCTTCTATACTCTTCTAACAGTGACACTTCTTGTCTTAATTGGTTTACAGTTTTCTCTGTTCGATACTTCCAAGATGGCATTTGATTTCTACTGTTCCTTTCCCTTACTGTCCAGTGTTTTTGTGGTAAAACATTATCTGTTATTAATTTAGCTGCATAGTAATATATCCTATTTACTTCTATTATATAACATGAATCTCTATGGACAGTCCTAATTACTGCGTTAATTTGTTTTATCAAACTTGTAATTCACTTTAAGGTATAGCTGATACATAGCTAGCTTCAAAGGTAACCTGTCATTTGCTGGCATTGTGGTGGAATAGATTGCTATTATCATATACCTATGTTATCATTAATCTGCATGAATCAACTTATACATGTTGTCAGTCCTTTTTTTGGTAAATTGTCTGCATTATAATCTGTCTGTGACATAACGAAGAATAGAGTTCAACAACAATATACATACAGAGATGGGTAAAAGACCACCACTGACGATGAGATTTTCCCCATATGCAGTAATAACATATGGACAAAAATGAAACAGTTTCGGTGAGCTATAGATACGGATGGAATAAAAATATATCTCTAGTGCTATTTCTGACTAACCTGCAATATCTGTGGTATGTTTATGGAAACCAGTGACTTATGAGGATTTCCGTAAGTTGTATGCTCACTGACTAGTTTACAGATGCTTTCTGATGCTAAGTAGTGTAGTAGTTGTTAGAGCATGTGGTCTTATAGAAACAACATGAGGATGGTTCACTGTTTATTGTGTTGATACATTGCCATGAGTGTATAACAGTTCATTTTAATATGCTGACTTTTTTCTGTACTGTTTCTATATAACTTCTATTATGTGTGTTGCATACCATATTATGATAGTAACATTTGTTATGATGTATATCACTAACTATGGTTGTATATGACAGGCATCTGACATTCTTGGAGTACACATGCTTATTCTGTTTGGATGTGCATGTAACTGTGGAACCCATTACTGTAGCACATTGGTTGTGTAGTTGGTCTTACTTGTTATGATATCCACTGCCATGGGTTCTAATCCCACATGTAAACTATGCAACTTTTTAATGAATTGTACATGTGATGATCTTGTTACTTCTTATATATTACATATTTAGACAATTTTCATATTTATTCTGATTATGTATACATAAGAGTAATAAAAATTGAACTGATTGTTTAGCACAACTCTACACTGTAAATGAGAGGCGAGACAGTCAACTGACATATGTTTGTAATATAATCATATCAATATGCAAGCCTTCATATAAAGTATAACATTTGCATATCAGACTGTCTTCCAGATGTCAATCAGAAGTAGGGAAAACAATTACTCACACAGTGAGAATGAAATTAAATTTGAGATTCCTCCCCATCATGATTGCAGTCTTCTTGGATGGACGGGCAATACTGTCTGGAGGAATAAAGTGTGAACAGACCTTCCAAACATGATCAAATGCTTTGGGCAGTTACAGTGAGGCCTGTCCATGATATTACTCTGGCACAATCTTCAGTGCAGCCTACATACTGCTGCTATGAGAGGATGAGGAATGCCACTGGAAGTGGGTCATTCTTGCCTCCCCAGAAGAGATAACAGTGTTACTAGCCTCAAATCAGACCACCAGGACATGTGTTGCCCTCATGCTTAATGTTGACAGGAGTGGATTCTGATTACATCATAGCTGCGGTCCTGTACTTACTAACTAGTTGTCCCTCAGAGCATTTCCCCTTCATACTGCAGCATTAATCCCTACGTCACTCGATGGGTTGCCAACTAGCTCACTGACACTGTAAAAGCTGACTCCAAATCCAGCTCCAGACAAGTGGCAAGTGGAGTACCTCAGGGTTCAGTCCTGGGACCTCTCTTGTTTGGCATCTACTTCTCTGAAGTACAGACCAACACAAAGGGACTCTGGCTAACAAAGTTTGCAGATGACTGCAAACTGGGAGCCATTATTGAATCCCCAAATGATGTTGATACTCTACAAAAGGGCCTTACAGAAACAGATGTTTGGTGCCAGAGCCGTGGGCTGAAGCTCAATGCTAAGAAATGCATAGTTATCCCCTTTGGGAAAAAACATGTACCTGTGAATTACCACATAGGTGGCAGTACACTAAACACCGAAAGTGTGATAAGAGACTTAGGGACACAGGTGGACAGTGGTCTCACCTTCAATAACCACATCACCACAACAGTCAGGAAATCCTTCTATGTGGCACACCTCATCACAAAGGGCTTTTCATCCAGAAAAAAGGAGGTCATTGTCCCACTGTACTCATCCCTCATTAGACCCATTATAGAATACAACGCCCCATTTGATATGTACCTCTCAAGACATCTGCAATAACTGGAAAGGCCGCAGAAATACCTCACTAAAAGAATCACAGGCCTAAAGCAGATGCCCTATGCTGACTGCCTTAAAAAACTCCAGCTATACTCTGTCACATATCGTCTACTCCGAGGCGATCTCTGCTTAACATACAGGGCCATGTCAAACCCAGAGCTGTTGGACATGCTCCACTTAAAGAAATCCCAATCCCTCAGAGCCACACACTCCAGGGATCTAAACCTTGTCATCACAATAAACAAAACATGTTGGAGGGATAGGTTCCTGACCCAGAGACTCCCCAGACTCTGGAATAGACTGCCCATACATGTCAAGCAGAGCACCTCTTTGGCTGTCTTCAGAAGGAACCTTGATGACTGGATGGGAGAAAGGAAATTCACCCCAGGGATCAAGTCAGTCGTACTGTTAGACAGGGGTCCAGGGAAGTAAATAGTGTGGGAAGAAATAGCCAGGGAATTGTTATGGCTAGGCTTGTATAGGCCCTAGGGCCTATAGCCTAGTACCCACCTATGAACCTATGAACCTATGCAGCATCACGGACACTATTAGAGTATGTCATCATGATGTTAGTAATGAGGGATCTGTTGAGCACACCACCTGACACCCATTTCTTTTGATGTGCAGTTCTGTATCAGATACAGCAGGTGTTTTAAATGGAAAATGGGTGCAGTCTATTGCACTAAGGATGCAGAGGAAATTGACTATAATTTATAAATATGAACAGCGAAAGTGATTCAGCAGTGGCAGGAGCAGTTAAGAGGTTTGCATACCTCTCAACCTATCATTGGGGGAGATGTTTCATTTAATGTCAGTAAAGTGCTTGGACCTGCATGGACAAACTACTGAAGGTGTCTTTGGGGGAAATGTTTCATTTGGTGTTAGTGAAATGCTTGTGCATACATAGAGAAACTACCAAAGGGGTCATTGGGTGGGAATGTTCCATTTGGTGTCAGAGAAGTACTTGGGCATACATGGAAAAAGTACTTAAAGGATCACTGGGGAAAAGTTTGATTTAATGAAGTATTTGTGCAGACATGGACACACTACTGAAAGGGTCATGGGGAATTGTTTCTTCTGGTGTCAGTAAAAGTGCTTGCACAGACATGGACATACTACTGAAATGATCGTTGGGGGAAATGTTTTATTTGGTGCCAGTGAATGCCTTCAGCAATAATGGACCAACTACAGAAGGGTTCATTTGAGGAAATTAATTGTTCTTTCATTGCTGGTCTTTGTGTGGACATTTTGGGGGGAAATGCCTCATTTGGTGTCAGTGATATGCTTGTACAGACACAGACAACTTGCTGAACAGATTGTTTTGGGAAATGTTTCTTTTGGTGTCAGGGAAGTGCATGGACACACATGGAGAAACTACTGAAGGGATTGTTGGAGGAAATGTTCCATATGGTGTCAGTGAAGTTCTTGTGCAGACATGGGCAAACTACTGAGGGGATCGTTGGGGGAAATGTTTCTTTTGGTGTCACGGAAGTGCTTTTGCAGGCACAGACAAACTATGAAATGGATCACTGGGGGAAATATTTCATTTGATGTTAGTGAAGTGCTTGAGCCTACATGGACAAACTCCTGAATGTGTATTTGGGAGAAGTTGTTCATTTGATCTTAGTAAAAGTGCTTGTCCTGAGATCACTGGGGAAAGTGTTTTATCTGTTGACAGTTGACTGCTTATGGAGACATGGACAAATTACTCAAGGGATCCTTGGGGGAAGTGTTTCATTTGGTGTCAGTGAAGTGTTTGTGCAGGCAAGGACAAACTGCTAAATGTATCACTGGAGGAAATGTTTCGTTTGGCAACAATGAAGTGCTAAAGCCTGCTTTAGATCACTTATTGAGCTATACCTGTGTCATGGGATTACAAATGAAAACACTATTGTACTTTGCTTATTCTTGAGGACCAGAACCTTCATATTCTTTCATGCTAATTTATATCCGAAATAGCATAGTCATGAAGTAATCAACATTACCACCTTGCATCACTTACGTCTCCAGTTCAGTTCTGAATGGTGACACTTTATCTAAATCTGTACAATCTGATTGTGAATTTTAATACTGAATTTCCTCTCACATCCAATGACATAATGTGTGGTGAAATTACACTTCTTCACTTGGTCTTACTGTATTGTGAGTCCATGTGTCTGGCAGTTCATTGCAACCCTGTTCAGGATGAGCTCCAAATCTACTATGCCTCTGCAATGAGGCTAAGTGGGTAAATGAGGAAGTAATGAATGATTTTTGGCAGTGTGGCATGTCTGACCACCTCTCAGTACATGAAGCATCACTTTTGGCTTACAATATACTTTTTATATTCATATGCAACATTATTTGGGAGAGCCTTAGGAAAAAGAAAACTTTCCCAAATGAAAATAAATAGCTTTAGGTAAACTGTAGGTCATAGTTGTTTATTATTCTTCCAATTTACTTTACGAAACCCCAGTATCACCTAGTCACCCTCACAATTTTCCTTGCTTAGCTTCATTAAAATTAAATGTAATCCGACCCAAAATAATAGTTTTGGCTATAAACCCACTTGGTTTACCCTGTTTAGCCTAGTGATAGTTTAAACACACCACTAAACCAAATCTTAATTTTTTTAGCTGAGAGTCCCATAGGTTCCCCCTGCCCAGCCCATGATAGAGTTACATTTTTATTGTAAGCAAAATAATATTTTTCTCCAGTTAAGAGTCTCCTGGAGTCTCAGAGTTACATTCATAACCTCTCGTACATCCTCTTATATTTTAAGCTTGCTCTTTAGCCCATGGTTTATTTTCCTCCATACTGGATGGTTTTTTTTCTTACCTTCTTCCTCCATCTCCTCGGCTCTACCCACTCCATTCGCCCTTCAGGCTCACTCCGCTCCCCTACCCTGCCCCCAAATTTCACCCGCCCCAGTAGATCTACATTTATATTTAATAAGCCACACCCACCCCCCCCCATATCTAATTAACTTACCCAATTTCCTATAATTACTTAGTTACTCCTACCAGACCAACCCTTACTTCTACTCCACTCTCTAACTCCACTAAATCTACACTTGTTAATATAGCTATTCCATATACTTCGACAACTTAAACTTATCCCCAAGTCTTATCTAATATAAACACCATGCCTATCAAACTAGTACCTTTTATAACTCTAATACTATCACTATACATCATACATCATACCCTATCATGCGTACACTATCTCACAAGACCTCTTTATACCAGTCACACTCCCCCATTTCACTCAACCATCTCATCACCTTTACAACACACACATTCTTCCATCTGCATATCCCCTAACCTCTACTCCCTCAATAATATTTTGCTCTTCACCTATAAACTCTTACAATATCACCAAACTACTACTCCAATTCTTACCAGCCCCATCTTTAACTCCACAACTTATAAACCGCATACTAAACAACTTAAATACCTCTTCTCCCACATGCACCATTTTATCTGTATCCTTGCCTCTGGGGACATACACCCAAACCTTGGCCCCTCTTCCTCACACATCTCTCCCTCCCCATCGCTTCCTCCCAAATCAGCTGGTAGATCCCTCCACTTCACTGCACTAAATGCCAAAAGCATATGTAATAAAATCCCAAACCTCCACTCCTGGCTTCTCCACAACAAACCTGATATTCTCTCCATCACTGAAACTTGGCTTAAACCACACATAAAAGACTCAGAACGTACTCCATCCAACTATTGTATTATCAGAAATGATAGAACACACAACAAAGGCAGAGGTGTCAGTCTCCTTTACTCCGCATCCCTCCCAGTCACCCCTTACTCCAAAGCTTTCCCCAAATTTGGCAAAGCTGAATTTCTTCTAGCCCTCTTTCAAGCAAACAAACAAAAATGTATCTGTATAGCCACCCTATATATCCCTCCTGGAGAGAATGTCCCAATCCTTGAAGACATTCTCTCCTGGCTCTCAACCAATATCATAAATTAAACTATAATCCTGAGGGATGTTAACATTAATTGGGACAATATTCAATTTCCAACTAACTCCCTAAATATAAATCTTTATAACTTTACTCAACTTATTAACTCCCCAACCAGACCTTCCAAAGACTTCACTTCTGGTAGTACCCTGTACTGGATTCTAGTTTCCCATCCTCACTACATCTTCAATAGAGGTATCCTTCCAGATCCACTAGGTGACCACCTTCCCACTTTTGCCCATCGTCTTACCTCTTTCCTACAACGTTCCCACACCTACACCACTATTCAATTCCTAAAACAATTTAATCCCAATGCATTCTCTGACATTCTAAAAAGAACTCATTGGAACCCACTAAAAACTTTACCCCTGGATAATGATGTAACTTACTTCAACACAACCTTCTTAAACTTCCTAGACTCCTTTGCTCCCTGGAGAACAAAACACACAAAAATTAACTCCATCCCTTGGCTAACTAAAAATACCCTAGCCACCATGCAACACCATGGTAAAGCCTGTAAACACTACCATAAAACTAAAACCATTACATCCCTTAACTTATTAACTCAGACCGTAAAGCCTATTTCTCCACTCTCCAAACTGAACACAACAATAACCCTAAAAAATTCTGGGATGGAATTTCCTCCCTTCTAAACCCAGGCAAAAAAGAAAACCCCTGCCCAGACCTAAATATCTCTGACTCAGATCTAGCTACCCAGCGGTGGTATGGGGGTAGCATTGTTAACTCACAACAAGAGGTTCTCCCATTCGATTCTCAACATGGCTTGGGAGTGCCTTCTATGTGGATTCTGCATGTTCTCCCCATGGCTGGGTAGCGTTCGAAAGACATGTGTGCGTAAATGGGCATGCCTTTGTTGAAGGTTGGGCGTCGAGCTGGCACCTCGGCATTTTGTAAAAATCTACTGCCAATCATTAGCGGACCGGAGTTCCACTGTGGCGACCCCTTACCAGGAAAAAGCCGAAAGACAAACAACAACAACTTTATTGAATCCATATCTAAATTAACATCATCCTTCGTTAATAACCTACCTTCCCCACAACAACCTTCACATGTTCTCTTCTCCTCCAGTACCTCTAGCTCCCTACCTACTCCCTTCTCTATGAACCCATCCCCATCACTACCATTAAAAAAACTTCTTCAAAAATTGAAACCTTGATCTAATGCCCCTGATGAAATACCCCCCTACTTCCTAAAATAGCTGCAGAAAGCATTGCCTTCCTTATCTGCATCCTAATAAATTGATCAATTTCAGAATGCTGTGTTCCCCAGCTCTGGAAAAAGGCCTATATCATTCCACTCCATAAAGGCGGCAATAATAATGATATCTCCAGTTTCAGTCCCATCGCTATCTTATCTCCTATTTCAAAACTCCTTGAAAAATGCATCCACCTACAACTCCTACCCTATTTTACAAATAATAACCTTCTTACTCCCACCCAGCATGGATTTTGTCCTGGCCATAGCAACACAACAGCCCTCCTCTCCTTCCTAGAAACTGTAAACATAGCTTGTGACTGTTCACATTGTATCTACCATCCTCCTAGACCTCTCTAAGACCTTTGATACCATCTCTCATAACCTTCTTCTTACTAAACTCTCTAAACTAAATCTATCCCACTCCTCTGTTAACTGGTTCACCAGTTACCTATCAAATAGGCAACAAGCAGTTAAGTGAAAAAAAGCTATTTCACCATTCCAAAACACACTCACAGGTGTGCCCCAAGGCTAAATTCTAAGCCCCCTTCTATTTAATATTTTCATTAATGGCTTCTACCATGCCATCCCTAACACTAACCTCATCCAGTACGCGCATGACTCAACAATAATCTGTTCTGCAACCTCCAGTTCTGCACCAATAAAATTAGCCCAAGATGCCTTCTCCTCCACAGAACAATGGATGCTTGAAAGCCATCTAGCACTAAATGCTACTAAAACTAAACTAATGTTATTTTCCCCCTCTAAAAGTATTACCCTAGATAAAAACTCTCTCTCTATTACCAACATAAATAACACTCTCATAACAGTCTCCACTACTCAGCTATTAGGAATCCTCATTGACGACCGGCTAAATTTTGATAGACATCTCCAGGTAAACATCAAAAAAACTCACAAGAAACTAGGCATGCTTTATCACCGCTACCTTTCATCTGTCCCTCCACCAGGCTCATTCTTCCTAAAACATACCACATCCCTTCCCATCTCTATGGTGCCTCTATCCTTACCAATTTGCAATCCTCCCTCATATCAAACCTCTCCTCCTGTTACTATAAAATGTAAAAATTTGCAACTGGCCACAGATCCAATACCCATCACTGCATCTCCCTGCACCAACTGAATTGGCTTGAACTGCCCAATTATCTTACCTATATGCAACTTATCCAAGCACACAAACTTATTTTTAAACCCTATCACTGCCCCTCCCTTGCCTCTACCTTCAAAATACATCTTCCTAACAGATGCCTACGATCCAACTTCCAAAATCTAATAGAACTACAGAAACCTACCCGACCTCCTGGCAAACATCTTTCCTTCTGCTTAGCACACCACTGGAATTCTTATCCACCTCTCATCTGTACCACTAACAGTCTCTCTATCTTTAAAACTCTTCTTCACTCACACCTAATCTCACAATGGGAATGCTCCTGCTCTCATCCTGCATAACATTCCTAACTACAATTTCTCCTGATATCAAACAAATCTGCCAATAGCCTCCTTTAGCCTATAATTTCCTGAAGGAATTGGCACTCCTTCATAGGTTCATAGGTAGGTACTAGGCTATTAGCCCTAGGGCCTATATAAGCCTAGCCAAAATGGTACCCTGGCTTTCGCCGCCCAAGAAAATTATTTTCCTGTGCCCCTGTCAAGCAGAGCCACAGAAGTGATCCGTGGGGAGAATTTCCTATTTCCCATCCAATCATCAAGATTTTTCTTGAAGATTGCTAATAAGGAACTCTGTTTGACATAGATCAGTAGTCTGTTCCAGAGTATGGGAAGTCTCTGGGACAGGAATTTATCCCTCCAGCATGTTCTGTTTATTGTGGTGACAAGGTTTAGGTCCCTAGAGCGTGTAGCTTGGAGGGACTGGGATTTCTTTAAGTGGAGCATGTCCAACAGATCTGGGTTTGACATAGCTTTGTATGCCCCCATAGCTTTGACATAGCTTTGTACCCTCAAACTGCCCCACACTATCCAACATACTGCAACCATATTCCCCTCCTAGACCTCTTAGATCCTCTCACCAAAACATACTTACCATTCATAAACCCAAGCACCCAGCTGGCCAGCTTCTCATATCCCGTACCCTAGCAAAAAAAAATGGAACTCTTTGCCCTCCACCCTACGGACCTGCAATAACCTCAATAGCTTCACATCTCAACTCCATTCCTACTTCTTCCTTAACAGGAAATGCAACTGCACTCTTCCACCTTTGCCTCTCAAACCCTCCACTCTCTTTACCCCTGGCTAACCCCTCCCCTCCTAACCTCCTAACCTCACCTCTCCTAACCCCACTCTTAACTATTAATTTGTTTCTCATAACAAATTATCTCCACCAGCTATTACATTATGTACTCTTTTATCTTTAACTAAACTGTCATTCCATTGATTGTTACTAGATTGCAGATTGAACCATATTGTTTTTGTATATGTATTTTTATACTATGTATGTTCACTTTGATTGAAAAATGTTTCTAATAAACCTTCTGTGGAGCTTTTCTCCCTGGGCCTCCACTGAAAATGGGCTCCCCAGCCCAGTGGACCTCCCCGGTCACCAAACTGAATAAATAAATAAATAAATAAATAAATAAATGTTAGGCAGAGATTGCCTCTGAGTAGGCAATCTGTGACGGAGTAAAGCTGGAGTTTTTTTGAGACGGTCTGCGTAGGACATCTGTTTGAGGCCAGTAATCCTCTTTGTGAGGTATTTCTGTGGCCTTTCCAGTTGTTGTAGATGTCTTGTGAGGTACATACCAAAGGGGGCATTGTACTCTATAATGAGTCAAATGAGTGATGAGTAGAGGGGAACAATGACCTCTTTTTTTCTGGATGAGAAACCTTTTGTGATGAGGTGAGCCACGTAGAAGCATTTCTTGACCACTGTGTCTATGTGATTATCAAAGGAGAGACCACTGTCCACCTGTGTCCCAAGGTCTCTTATCACACTTTCGGCATTAAGTAGACTGCCACTTATACAGTAGTTCATGGGTACAGAGTTTTTACCAAAGGGGATGACAATACACTTTTTAGCATTGAGCTTCAGGCCATGGCTTTGACACCAGGCATCTGTCTCAGTGAGGCCCTTTTTTAGAATGTCCACATCGTTAGGAGTTTCAATTATGGCTCCTAGTTTGCAGTCATCTGCAGACGTTGTTAGCCGAAGACCTTCTGTGTTAGCCTGTACTTCAGAGAAGTAGATACCAAATAGGAGAGGACCCAGGACTGAACCCTGTGGTACTCCACTTGTCACTGGTCTGAAGTCGGATTTGGAGTCTGCTACTTTCACAGTCTGGGTTCTGTCCATGAGCCAGTTGTCAACCCATCTTGTGACATAGGGATTTATATCTAGTTTAGTGAGCTTATCTATAATTCCAGAGAGGGGGGTGGTGTCGAAAGCCTTGGTGAGATCTAGATAAACTGTGTGAACCACCTTACCCTCATCTATGGCTTTGGTGACTTCTTCAAAGAAGTCAATCAGGTTTAGGAGACATGATCTGCCTTTTACAAACCCAAACTGGGTAGGGTACAGAGTTTGGAGATTACCAATGTCTTTTTTTATGAGTTCCATGATGATACGTTCCATGGCCTTGCAGACCAGGCTCATCAGGCTAATGGGCGGTAGTTCCCAGGGTCCGTCATGTCTTTCCCTTTGTGGAGTGGGATAACCTTTGTGGTGCACCATTCAGTGGACACAAAGCCTAAGGTGAGGCTATGATTGAACATGCTACTTAGGTAGGATGCCAGTTCATTCTGTAGTTCGTGTAGAACACAGCCTGGGATATTGTCAGGTCCCATGGATGCTGTGTTCTTGGCTTTGGAGAGTGTGTTTTTTACCTGTGCAGCCGTGATTACAGGAACTTTGCATTTTTCCGGTATAGAGATGGGCCCTCTAGGGAGTGAGAGGGGGGTAAAGTTTGCACTGAACCTATCTGCCAGGATGTTGGAAATATCAGTTGGTTCTGTATATTTAGTGCCATTGTGCTGTAACTCAGAGCAGATCTGAGTGTTGCCATTGAGATTCTTGATATAGCTATAGAATGCTTTGTGGTTGTCTTTAGAGTCAGTGGCAATTTTGTTTTCCTAACTAGCTTTGGAGGATTTTATGAGGGATCTCAGCTTCTTACTGAGGTTGACCAGGGAGTTCCTCCAGTCATGGGATTTTACTCTTTTTTGCAACAGTTTCTTTATTCTGTTGTAGAGTTTGTTTATGGCAGAGGACCACCAGATTGGCTTCCTTTTTTGGAGGATAGCATCTTGGTTCTGTTAGGGATTGCATGATCCATGCACTAGTGTAAGTGCTTATAAAGTGCATTTGTGTAGGATTCAGCAGTTGTACCTCTATTGTCCGTCTGCATGGGTGTCATGAAGTTTGCCACTTCTGTCTTAAGAAGTGTGAAGTTGGCTTTGGAGAAGTTTTTTACAGTGGTTTCCCTAACTGGGGGTGAAGGCGGGATGTGGATGTTTAGTGTGATTAGCTTGTGGTTGGATCTGACCAACGAGGAATTGACCTCTGGTGTGGAACACCAATTGCCCATGTTGGTAATGACCAGGTCTAGGATATTGCTACCCATAGTGGGGGTGTGAATAAGTTCATCCAAGACACTGGCATTTATGAATTCCAGAAAACGTTGAGCAAAAGAGTTGGTACATGAGTAGTTTTCCCAGTTAATGGTGGGGTAGTTGAAATCACCCATTATTAGGGTGTTAGGTTGTACCCTAATACTTTCCAGTGTATCAAGAAATGAGGAGTGGGAATCCTGGGGCATGGTGGGGGGTCTGTAGCAAGCTGTAATTTGGATTGCGGTCTTGCCCAGAGTTAGTTGCACTTGGATAATCTCAGATGCATTATGCTGTGCAACTAGCCTGGAGGTGTGGATATCCTTAATGAATATGGACACGCCTCCACCTTTAATGCTTCGTTCCGGGTTAGGTGGCCAAAAGGCGTGGTATGAATTATAGCCTGGTAATGCAGGGGTGCTCTCTGGAACTTTGAACCAGGTCTCTGTCACCGCACAGATATCGATGTTCTCCATTTTAAGGAGTGCCTCGAGTGAATGCATTTTGAGGTTTAGACTTCTAGCATTGAGTAGCATTACCCTCAAGTTTTGCTTGCTTCTACCTGTTATGGTGGTGAATTTGTCATTTGAACCTTGCCTGAAAAAGGCACTATAGGGGTGGCAAGAGCCTTAGCCAGTATCCGGAATCCCAAGGGTGACAGGTGCAGGCCATCTCTGGCAAAGCATCGTGGTTTGTCGGTCATGTCGTCCCAGGCAGACAAATACTGGATCCCCTTAGAATGACACCAGAAGCTTAGCCAATTATTGAAGTCAATCATTTTGTCCTTGTACTGTGGTATCTTTCTGGGTGATGGCAGGATGCTACTCAGGGCTAAGGTCATACCTACCTGGGCTACAAGATCGGAGAGCTCCTCCATGTCTCTTTTCATGTAGTCCAGGGAGGTACGTCTCAGGTAATTCACACCAACATGGACAATGACAGTGTCAGATTTCTACTTGTTGTGGAGTGACCTGACTGCATGCGTTATGTGGCGGATGCTGGCACCCGACAGGCAGCTGACAGTAACTTTCTCCTTGTTTAGCCTGGTGAGTGGAACATCAGTATGCCTGACTATAGAGTCACCTATGACTAGAGTGTTGGGTACGTTATGCCTTATGGGCTGTGGTTAAGTGGCACACTGAGTTTATGGGCTATGTATCATTTGGGTTGTGTTGGGGGGGTGGAGTTTGCTTGCATTTCTGCTTTGGAGGTCCCTGATGCTTAGGCAGGTTTTTATTGATAGCCTCCGTGAATGTAGGTGTGTGTTTTGTGTTTCTATGTATGTGTTTTGGTGGTATAGGTTTTGAGGGACTATGTAATGAGTGTGGTGTGGTGCAAGTGTTTACCTTCTCCTCTTGACTGTCTAGTCCAGTCTTGGGTGAAGAGAGCTTTGTTTCCAGTTTGGCTATATAAGTGCATCTCTCACAGGTTGTAGTGTTGGGCGGTAGGAGGAGAGGGTTGTCTGTGTACATGAGGCAATTGCTGCATTGTCCTGAGATGCCTAGATTCATCAGGTAGACAGGAGAAATCATCAGGAGCTGACCCTTAGACATGCCTGGAAAGGTGCTTATTTATTAAGAACTAAAAATGGCTTTCCTCTAGACAAGTGAGGAAAGTTGAGTGCTGTAGTAATTTGCAGCTTATTTAGTGCTTACAACGACTTCTGAACAAGTGCTGAGTTCATACTTCCTTAAATTTGTTAATAATGGGGTTTTTCATGCATTTGCTCTATCAAGTGCCAATTTATTGTAACTATTGTTAACATTGCAATTTGCTTTCTAATGTCTCATTAAGCATTTTGTAACTTTGAAATTTTGTAACTGTTATTTTGTTATTTTGCAATTCTATTAT
This sequence comes from Protopterus annectens, assembly GCF_019279795.1. Taxonomy (NCBI): domain Eukaryota; kingdom Metazoa; phylum Chordata; order Ceratodontiformes; family Protopteridae; genus Protopterus; species Protopterus annectens. The sequence goes on from NC_056737.1 coordinate 87,511,357, forward strand.
TTACTGTTATTTACTGTTTGTATTTCTGGAGCTTTTCTACCCAGGACTCCATTGAAAATGGGCTCCTCGTGGGCCAATGGACCACCCTGGTAAACAAACTGCAAATAAATAAATAAACTACTAGGGGACATTTTATTCCTAGTCACTCTGGATTCATTATCCAGGCATCTTCTCCAATTCATAGGTAAGTACTAGGTGAGCAGTTAGGATAGGAGGAGATGAGATAGCAATGGTGATGTATAACTAATCTATAGGAAAGTCCCCAGGAATACATGATATTCCTGTGGAAGTTTGGAAGTTAGAAAGGAAAAACCTGATAAAGATCTGGATGGTTTTGCTTAATAGTATTTTAAGAGGAGGAGAAGTACCAACATCCTGGAAGAAAGCGGTGGCAGATGTAATACCTAAAGAGGGTAAAGATCCATCGGATTCAGCTTCATACAGGCCCATTTCAATACTAAACCATGATCATAAAGTGTTTATGTCTATAATAGCTAAAAGAATGGCAAAAGTGATGCAGAAAATTGATAGATATGGATCAATGTGGTTGACAACCTTAACAGAATAGTGATGATCCAGAGGCAAGCAGAATGTAAGAAAGTACCACTGTTGTTGATCCTGATGCAGAGAAGGCATTTGACAGAGTAGGCTGGGACTTTAGCCCTAGTCTATAAGGACTCTTTAACAATAAATAAACACCAAAAACCAGTACCTACTTTTAATAATATGGAAATCCTAATAACATCCCTCCATATAAACCCCAACAAACAACTCTGTATCATCACCATCTATATCTTCCCCGGTCAAAACATCCCCCACTTAGAAGACTTCCTAAGTTGGATTAACCAAAATATCTCCCAGGAAACTATCATACTAGGGGACACTAACATCAACTGGCAAAACCTAAGCTCTAAAGCTCCTAATATTAGCATTAATCTCCATAGTTTCACACAATTTATCACAGTGCCAACACGTGCACTAAACATCTGAGCCGAAACTACGCTAGATTTTATACTTATATCCCACTCCCACTACTACACCAATACCGGTACCCTTTCAAATACGCTAAGTGACCACCTACCTGCATTCACCTATAGAACTCAACTACAGATCCCAAACCCCACACATATAAATATATTAGAAACCTTGCCAACTTTAACCAAAACATATTCATCAATACCCTGCAAGCTCAGAACTGGTCCCCACTAAAATCACTGCCCCTAGATGGCGCTGTACATTACTTCAACAATATCTTTCTTAATACATTAAATAGCCTAGCACCTCATTGTATAAAGCAAACAAAAATCAAACCATGTCCCCTGGTTAACTAAGTATACCAAACAATCCCTCCTATTAAGAGACAAAGCCTGGAAAACCTGGAAAAATATAGAATATAGAAAATGAACAAAACTTCAAAAAACTTAGAAATACTGCAAAAAACTTATCATAACTGATAAGAAATCCTACTTTTCCGCACAACTATCTTCCCAATGTAATAATCCAAAGAAATTCTGGAAATCTGTAACCTCCCTTCTTAACCCAGGCAACATTCAAACCCCATCTCCCTCTCCAGACAAAGACCCTTACCAAATAACACAAACATTTAACTCCCACTTCATTGAAACCATCCGCAAACTAATCAATGATCCATCCTCAAAAACCCACCCAAATATCAAAAATACCACACAAACAAACCCCATATCCACCACTAAACACTCTACAGCCCCCTCAAACTGTATACCACTCAACCCACACTTCTCACTACAACCTGTAGCTACATCCCAAATTCTAAAACTCCTAACCAAACTAAAGCCTTGCTCACTCTCTGCTGATAACCTACCACCAGAATACCTACAAGTCGCAGCCATAGCCATAGCTTATCCAGTCAGTATTCTGATCAATCATTCCATCACTGAATCTTACATTCCTCAGCTATGGAAACATCCATTATTACCCCACTACATAAAGGGGGAAATAATCATGATCTCTCAGACTACCAGCCAATCTCCATTCTCTCCCCACTATCTAAAATCCTGGAAAAATGTATATAAATCCAACTACTAAACCACCTCATTAACAACAACCTCCTAGCTCCCACCCAACATGGCTTCCTTCCAGGTCATAGCACAACCACAGCCTTACTCCCCTTCACTGATACTGTGAATAAAGCTCTTGATGCTGGCCTATCTACCTCTGTACTCCTTTTGTACCTATCAAAAGTATTCAACACGGTATCACACCCTAAGCTATTGCAACACTTACACTCTTGGATCCTCTCAAAGTGTAGTTTCCTGGTTCTCCTCCTACCTGAGTGATAGACAGCAGTCAGCAGATGGCAAAACCAGTAATCAGAATACCTAGCTAACAACACAGGTGTTCCCCAATGGTCCATTCTAGGACCATTACTCTTTAATGTATTCATTAATGATTAAAGTAAAGCCACCCAACAAAGCATATTGATTCAATATGCTGATGATTCAAACATCATCTCCTCCTACTCCACCAATTTCACTATCCTCCAGACAATCACCCAATATGCTTTTTCCTCCATATAAACCTGGCTGAATGATACCCAATTAATGCTGAATTCCCAAAACAAACTATGTAACCTGTTTGAGGCTGGTAATCCTCCTAGTGAGGTATTTCTGTGCCCTTTCCAATTGTTGTAGGTGTCTTGTCAGATACATGCCAAACGGGGCATTGTACTCTATAATGGGTCTGATGAGGGATGAGTAGAGAGGAATAATGACCTCCATTTTTCTAGAGGAGAGCCCTTTTGTGATGAGGTGTGCCATGTAGAAGGATTTCCTGACTACTGTGGCAATGTGGTTATCAGAGGAGAGACTACTGTCCACCTTTGTCCTGAGGCACAGAATTTAAGATACTTTCACACAACAAAACAAAAATAGAACAGGAGAAATACGCAAAACTTTTAGGATTAATAATTGATGATAAACTCTCCTTTGAACAACATATACTCAGTACAATAAAGAAAACCCACTTCAAACTAGGCAAACTATACCAACATAAACTCTACCTTGACAAAGAAACTAAGATAAAACTAGCTAATACCTTGCTTATCCCATCCCTCATGTATGGAAGTCCCATCTTCACCAATATCCATACACCCCTCTATCATAAGCTGGAATCATGCTTCTACAAAATATCAAAATTCACCTCCGGCATACCCAACTGCTCTCATCACTGCAACGCTATCTCAAATCTGTCCTGGCTAGAATTTCACCACTATCTTTACTATACTCAGTTAACATTTGGCCATAAGCTAATCTTGTCCTGCACTCCAGTCCATAGGTTCATAGGTAGGTACTTGGCTATCGGCCCTGGGGCCTATATAAGCCAAAAGCCAAAAAGGTTCCCTGGCTTTCGTCACCAAGAAAATAATTTTCCTGTGCCCCTGTCAAGAAGTGCTGCAGAAGTGATCCCCGGGGTGAATTTTCTATTTCCCATCCAGTCGTCAAGATTTTTCTTAAAGTGGCCAATGAAGAGCTTTGTTTGACATGAATGGGTAGTTTGTTCCAGAGTATGGGAAGTCTCTGGGATAGGAATGTATCCCTCCAGCATGTTCTGTTTATTGTGGTGTGACAAGGTTTAGGTCCCTGGAGCATGTGGTTTGGAGAGATTGGGATTTCTTTAACTGTAGCATGTCCATCAGTTCTGCATTTGACATAGCTTTGTATGTTAGGTAGAGATCGCCTCTGAGTAGGCGATATGCAATGGAGTAGAGCTGGAGTTTTTTTGAGACGGTCTGCGTATGGAACCTGTTTGAGGCTGGTAATCCTCCTAGTGAGGTATTTCTGTACCCTTTCCAATTGTTGTAGGTGTCTTGTGAGATACATGCCAAATGGGGCATTGTACTCTATAATGGGTCTGATGAGGGATGAGTAGAGAGGAACAATGACCTCCTTTTTTCTAGAGGAGAGCCCTTTTGTGATGAGGTGTGCCATGTAGAAGGATTTCCTGACTACTGTGGCAATGTGGTTATCAGAGGAGAGACTACTGTCCACCTTTGTCCTGAGGTCTCTTATCACACTTTCAGTGTTTAGTGAGCTACCGCCTATGTGGTAGTTCATGGGTACCGAGTTTTTTCCCAAAGGGGATGACAATGCACTTCTTGGCATTAAGCTTAAGGCCATGAATTTGATACCAAGCATCTGTCACTGTGAGGCCCTTTTGTAGAATGTCTACATCATTAGGTGATTCTGTTATGGCCCCCAGTTTGTAGTCATCTGTGAACTTTGTTAGCCAAAGACCTTCTGTGTTGGCCTGCACTTCAGAGAAGTAGATGCCGAACAGGAGAGGACCCAGGACCGAACCCTGTGTTACTCCATTCGTCACTGGTCTGAAGTCGGACTTAGAGTTGGCTACTTTTACTATGTGGGTTCTGTCATTGAGCCATTTGGCCACCCATCTTATGACATAGGGATTTATGCCTAGTTTAGTGAGTTTATCTATAATTCCAGAGTGGGGGATGGTATCAAAAGCCTTGGAAAGGTCAAGATAGGCTGTGTGCAATAACTTGCCCTTGTCTACGGCTCTAGTGACTGCTTCAAAGAAGTCAATCAGGTTTAGTAGACATGATCTACCTATTACAAACCCAAATTGAGTGGGGTCCAAGGTTTGGTTACCTATGTCTTTGTTTATATGCTCCAAGATGATACATTCCATGGCCTTGCAGACCAGGCTCGTCAGGCTAATGGGGTGGTTGTTGCCATGGTCTGTGGTTGCACCCTCTTTGTAGAGTGGGATAACTGTCACTTTGCGCCATTCAGTAGGCACATAGCCTGAGGTGAGGCTGTGATTGAACATAGTACTTAGGTGGGGTGCCAGTCCGTTCTGTAGTTCGTGCATTACACAGCCTGGAATGTTGTCTGGTCCCATTGGATGCTGTGTTCTTGGCTTTGGAGAGTGCGGTCTTTACTTGTTCATCCTTGATTACAGGGGCTTTGCATTCTTCCAGTATTAAGATGTGTCCATCCTACACACATAGACCCCTACCCGAACCCACCACTCCTCAGACAGAAACCTACTTTATGTTGCCAAACCCAGTAAGAGAGCAGGACAATGCCTATATTCTCATAACATTGCCAAACTATGGAATAGCCTTCCCACATCTATCACTCAGCTTGACTCCTTAGTGGTCTTTAAAGCAGCATTAAAAACCTACTTTTTAAACAATCCAAGTTGTGCCTGTGAATTACAGTGTAAACCCAAACCCCCCTTAACTTCAGTAACATAAAAATCTCAACCCCATTGGATACCTCAGCGTCAAGCAGTATGACACACTCATCTAATTTCTAGATATTATAATATATATTAAACTAAACTAGGGTCATAGATTACTTTCATGTGAATTGAATAAATGTAAATAAGTCTTCTGTAATTAGAATATGTTAGTACCCCTTTGCATATCTTCAATGTTTGCACTGTTTCTGCCTCAGTTTCTCTTATATACTAAAAACTGTCTAATTATTTTATAACAGTGGATCTTTTTGTACTGCATACTCTGTGTATTAATAACTATGTTAGCATGTCATGTCTGTGGAGCTTTTCTCCCTGGCCTCCACTGAAAAGTAGTTTGCAGTGACAAGCACTGCCCCCAGAGTTGTAAACTGGATACTCCTGACATTATTTTATATTCTCACTCCAACTGTCTATTCAATAAAAAAGGTATGTTGCCATGGGTATGAACTTTCCCACTGTCTCCGTTATGAGTTTGGTGGTGGGAAGTTTGGCATAATGGTTAAAATCTTTGCTTTATATGCACAAAGTACAGGGTTTGATTCTCATCTTGGGGTTGTTGAATGGCTTAAAATGTCCCTTCAGGGAATTTATCTTAGTATTCACCTGTGAACCTTTGGTCATCCTGAGACAATGTAGATATTGCCTCATGTTTGCTGACAACCAGTTAATTCTCAAACAAACTGATATGGTATGTAAGAGATGTATTTACACAATGTTACTAAAAGCAAAGGGGGTGGCCACAGTGGTGCAGCGGTTAGCGTTGTCACCTCACAGCAAGAGGTTCTCTGGTTCGATCCTCGGCTGGGGTGCCTTCTGTGCGGAGTCTGCATGTCCTCCCTGTGGTTGTGTGGGTTTCCTCTGGGTGCTCTGGTTTCCTCCCACATCCCAAAGACATGCAGTAGGTGGATTGGACACTCTAAATGGGCCCTATGTGTGAGTGTGTGCATATGTGTGCCTTCTGCGGAAGGTTGGGCGCTGGGCTGGCAACTCGACACTGTAAAACTCCACTGCCAATCATGAGCAGACGTGGTGACCCAAAACTGGGAAAAAGCCGAAAGAAAAAGAAGAAGACTGAAAGCAAAGCTCTCACATAAAAGTACTCCTAATGTCAATAAGGTTGACAGTTTTACACATGCTGTGCCCATCACACATAATTCAAAAGCAGACATATAGACCCACTTATGCTGAGGTGCTTAAATGTAACCTTTCTAAACCCCAAATACCTCATAACAAACGGGTCTACTTCAGTAGACCAAACTCTCAATTAACCAACTTTCATAATGCAGAGAAAAAAGCCGACAACCCCATATCACTGACATCCTGGAACGCTGACTTTTCAAACCCACCCATGTTGGGGGGCTGTGCCCCCCACACCTCCCTAACTAAATATACCAAATCCAAGATCTCACTACTGTGGGGGTAAGGGGCAAAGTTCAATATGGTGGCCAATTGGTTACTTACCTGGAGTGAAAGTCTGTGTTTCAGGACATTGGTGTTATCGGGGTGTCAGCTGTTTTGTCTCGGCATTATGAAAGTCAGGTAAGTAAGAGTTCAGTCTACTAAAGTAGACTCTAACACACACCCTCAGCAACCCTAAATGCACTCTTTCAAAACACTCTTATCAGCACATACAGCCACATCTCATGGAGCCTCTATGTCTAAGCCCATACAGTAAGCCACCACAGAATCCAACATTATGGTCATTTTAGACTCTATTGTGAGACACACTGATGTTCCTCTCACCAGGCTGAATAAAGAGAAAGTCACTGTCATTTGCTTATCAGGGACCAGGATCCACCACATTATGCATACAACACACACAAACCACTTAGTAACAGTAAATCCAGTGAATAAGAGTTATCAGATTCCAGTGAAGTGAAAACAAACCACTGGAAACATGAACAGTTTGGAGAAGTATAACTTGTTTAATATAGACAACGCAAGTTTAAAACTTTTGCCAAGTACAGGCTTCTTCAGGCAAGATAAAATCAACAAAATGAATCTGTGTTTAAATATTTTTAGTTTTAGATATTGGTTTGTTTTTACCACATTATGCATGCACTCAAATCACTGGACCATAAGTACCAGTATGACTCACTCATAGTCCATGTGGATGTAAATGACATGAGATGTACCTCCCTAGACTGTATGAAGAGAGACATTATGGAGCTCTCGGAATATGTGTCCCCGACAGGTATAAACCTAACACTGAGCAGCATTTTACCGTCTCCAAGGATGATGGCACAATATGAACAAAGGATGACTGACTTTAATAATTGGCTAAGTTTATGGTGTCATTCTGAGAGGGTGCAATATTTGTGGGCATGGAAGGAGATGGTCAACAGACGACACTGCTTTGCCAGGGATACTCTGCACCTCTCAAATCTTGGCTTTCAATTATTGGCTAAAACATTGTCCTCCCCACATAGTGCCTTTTTTAGGCAATGCCAAACTGAAAGTACTTCAGTCATAGCAAATCAAAACCAAGAAAATCTAAAGGTGTTACTGCTCAATGCTAGGAGTCTATAAACAAAATAACTAAATTCCCTAGAAGCTCTATTCACCTTAGAGAATGCTGATGTCTGTGCAGTCACTGAAACATAGTTTAAAGCCGCAGAGAGCATACCAACAGTGCAGTGTTATAATGCCTTCCATACACTTACACCAGCTACTAGACAGACAGGGACTAAGGGTAGAGGTGTTTCAATTTACATCAAAGATAAATATACCTCAAGTTTGATCAAACAGTACAATGCACCTGAGCTTCTCCACATTCAAATCAACATAGGCAAAAATCCAATATCACTTCCTTGCAAGCTATAGGTCCCCTTCTATGAACCAGGAAACCCATACTATGTATTTAAGCTTATTTTAAACACTCACCATCCAACCCAATACTATATTAATGGGAGACTTTAATTACCCCACTATTAACTGGGAATCATATATGACACCAAACATGCAGGCACAGAGATTCATGGATTTTGTAAACACAAGCTTCCTGGACTAGACTGTCAGTACACCAACCAGGGGTGCAACCATACTGGATCTGGTACTGACTAATTTGGAAGAGTACTGCACACCCCATAGTGTGATACCTTCTACACTACACACTACACTTGGTCTTAACCAAAAGTCCGAGAAGCGATTCTGGTAAGGTCAGACCACAAAATGGTCTCCTTTGAAGTAAAAATAAAACCTGGAACCCCAGCTAACCCTAGAATATTCAGGAACTACTCTAAGGTAAACTTTCTACTATTAAGTGATAATCTGGCAAAATTTCAACCCCCCCATTAAACCTGAGAACACAGTTGCCTACACAGAACTGATCACAGAAACCCAATACAAGCATGTTAATAGCTGCATTGAGGCAGCTGCACCCACCAGGAAGAAGTAGAGAACTAACTCAAAAAACAAGCCACCCTGGTGGAATCACAACATCATATAGGCTGTATAAAGTAAGAATATCATGGCAAAAATAAGAAGGTGGAGCACCCAGCAGGGTAAAAGCACTCTCATGAAATTAAACAAAGATATGGCATCTAGGTCCAAGGAAGTCATTGTTCCACCATATTTGTCATTCATCAGACCAATCACTGAGTACAATGCCCCCATTTGTATGTCCCTAACCAGGCATATCCAACAACTGGAATGTCCACAGAAGTAACTCACTAAAAGAATAGAGGCTGAAAGTAATGTGTCTTATGCAGACCACCTCAAGGCCCTGTTCCTGTGTTCTGTCTTCTTACAGGCTGTTGAGGCGAGATCTATGCCTGGCATACAAGGCACTGTCAGACCCCACTCTGATGGAGCTTAACATTACAAAAACAGAAAAAGAGAAGTATACAGCAGGAATATTTACAAGACAAAAGCACAGTATTTTGAGAATGCAGTAGTGAAATTTGGTTAGCATCAAGTTATTTACAGGGAAATATAGCAATGCCTTAAAATAAAAATATTTTCTAATATGGTATATACAACTCCGAGTAACACCATGACATAGTACATCAAATATACATTTAATAGCCTAAATACTAACTGCAGAGAGAGTAATATGTGTCGACAGTTTAGATAGGGAATACCAGGTCGATATGTTAATCGAGTGAACTATAGATATATATATATATATATATATATATATATATATATATATATATATATATATATATATATATATATATATATATATATATATATATATATATATATATGGATCTAGTTTACATAACCGACACTGAAAAACACCGACAACGCAATCATCGACACCACATAATCGACAAACCATAAACACGAAACCTCACAAGCCTGACAATCAAATAACCGACGGTCCACAAACCCGAAACCTCATACGCTACACATACCACAATAACAACAATCAACTAACAAAACACATCCCCTGTCCAAACACCACACACACAACACAAGCACACCAAAATCCTCACAAACTCACACTAAACCTCACATACACAACTATCTACAACCCTAACCCAAACCCTTACCCTAAGGTCCGTCACTATCGCACACTCAGCTAACCCACGCCCTAACCCTAACTCACTTAACCCGCCCCTAACCCAAAAAATACTACTACCGCATACTTACCTAACCCGCGCCCTAACCCTAACTCACTTAACCCACCCCTAACCCAAAAAATACTACTACCGCACACTTACCTAACACGGGCCCTAACCCTAACTCACTTAACCCGCCCCTAACCCAAACACTATCACTACCGCACACTTACCTAACCCGCGCACTGACCCTAAATCACTTAACCCACCCCTATCCCCACAGACCGTCAATATCCACACTTACCTTACTCGCACCCTAACGTCTGTCACCACCGCATACTTGCACAGCCTTTTTCCAAGTCGCTATCCTCGGTGTCGGTGTTTTCATCCATAGCGTCGGTCTTCTGGATTGTCGATCTTCTGGCGATCGCAAATTCCTTGTCGATGAAATCAGCTGCCGACTATCTCAGGTAGACCCATATATATATATATATATATATATATATATATATATATATATATATATATATATATACCCAGAGACTACCCCTTTGCTTTAACAGGCTGTCATCCACGTGAAGCAGAGTTTCTCCCTAACCTATTTCAAGTGCAACTTAGACATTTGAATGTGGAACAGGAAATTCATCCCTGATTTGGCTACTACGTCTGTAACATACACAGGCAACCTGTAAATGGTTCATCTCCCAGGCCCTTACTTGCACTTAGTAAGGGTACAAGAGCTTGTCAGAGATTTAGAATGTATGGATAGGCTTAAGAAGGCCCTTGTGGTCCTTATCCTAGTAAACACCTATGAACTTGACAATTCAAACTTCTGAAAATCAAAGTTGCAGAAGCATACATTTTTTCCTATACTTATCATTTTCCCATTCTTGTCAGAAGGTGTAGGATTGGTCTAAAGCTATAGCTGCAGGGTCAGGTTTGGGATGAGTGTATACAAATTTATAAGATTGAGGAACTTTATACAATCTACTTGCCTTTTTAGGGACAGCTGGCTGTCAGGCAAATTGCAGGCAGTGAAACACACACACACACACACACACACACACACACACACACACACACACACACACACACACACACACACACACAAACATACATAGCTTTCAAACCTGACATCACTGGAGGAATGAATAAAGGTTCTGGAAATTCCATCTGTAACAGCTTATAGTATTTTCTGAGGGACTGAGAAAACATTCTGGAAATAGTCTTAGAGAAAGAGAAACCCACACAGGGAGACTCAGACACTGTACTCTCCTGAGTCTGAATCAGAAATTTGAGGAGAAAACCCATATTATACCATGACCCCCCCATTAATATTCCAAAACGTGCATGCTGATTGGTCAACGTGCATGTTGTAAATCGACTTATACTAATGGAAAAAGGTCCGGTCGCCCGGAACTTTTCCATTAGTATAAGTCTTTTTTAAAACACTGTATCGCTATGTTAAACTCCTTTAACATAGCGAGACAGTGTGTAAAAAGCAAAGGAGATCTTGCTTTCTCCGTTGTTTTTTTTTTTAAACCTGTCTCGCTATGTTAAATGGGTTTAACATAGCGAGACAGCTTTAAAATAAGCAACGGAGATCTCCGTTGCTTATTTTAAAGCTGTCTCACTATGTTAAACCCATTTAACATAGCGAAACAGTTTGTAAAAAGCAATGGAGATCTTGCTTTCTCCGTTGCTTTTTTCAAAACTGCCTCGCTATGTTAAATGGGTTTAACATAGCGAGACAGCTTTAAAATAAGCAACAGAGATTCTCTGTTGCTTTTTTTAAAGCTGTCTCACTATGTTAAATCCATTTAACATAGCAAAACAGTAAAAAGCAAAGGAGATCTTGCTTTCTCCATTGCTTTTGCCCACAGCTCTGATGTACTGCGTAGGCATACGCATGCGCAGTACATCAGAACTGCCGCAGAATACCAGACAGCTGCAGAAGGGCAGCAAGGAGGCATTATACAATGCCATTAATTAAGAAAAGTAATTCTTTCTTTTCTTAAATAATGTCATTGTATAATAGCAATAACCCACTTCTGGGTGTGGGTAATACTGGATTTACCCACGGTTGGCTTTGTTTGGCCACTCGGGCTTCACCCTCTTGACCAAACCACGCCAACCGTGGGTAAATCCAGCATTACCCACACCCAGGGGTGGGTTATTGCTATAATCTATCCCTTCATCTTCCTGTCCAAATTCAGAACCTTGATTCTTTTCAGGAAAAGAGGCATCTCTTTTTCTTTTACCAGAAACCCCCTTATAAGAAGAATCAGTAGCCTGAATTAGACCCTGTGCCAGATCTAGTAAACTACTCCTATCCAGAGAAATTTGAGCTGGAGCAGAGACATGTATAGTTTTCTGTTTGTTTTTGACATGAAAGATGGGGCTGACAGTGTTAACAGTAGCAACAGCTTCCCCACAGATGGGCACAACAACATTATGACTAAACAGGGAAGTCTTTATCACACTCTTTTCCAGGGCAGACAAGAGTGGCTCTCCATTGCTGGGATCCCAACAGCCACAGAGGACATGGTTAACTCCTGGTTCATAATTGTAAGTGATACACAAGAGGAATCCAGTGTAAAAAATGACTGGTTTGAGGAACCAGCTTTGGCCACAGCAGAGTCGCCCACCTGTGGGTGAGGCAAATTGCTAGCTTGCTTCAGTGGCAAAGGCTCTTTGCTTAATTTTTTCTTTTGGTAGATGGAAGAAGGACCAACCATGAGACTGGATGTCTGAAGGGCTTGGCACCCAAGCCTGTATTTTGAGACTGTTCAGTTCAAGCTGCCTAATAGTTTGAGCATGTGGAAGGTGCCCTGAAGCTTTGGAAGTTGGCCATCTGTTATATCCTTGGCAGGATATAGCCCATATAGCTAAGGTTACTGCAGCAGTGACTGATATGACAAATATTTCCCCATACTCATTAATTATAGCCACTTTGTTGACTATGCACACCTGAGATATCTAATTGAACTAAAAGCAGATACAATAAAATATTCCAACTGGCTTCACACATATGCACAATACTTCTGCAAACTGAGAATATTGACTGCTTAATCTGAATAAATAACAACAGTGTGACTCACTTACATCCTCTTTACCCAGCAATTAAAACTGACTTTATTGACTGTAAACACTTCAGATATCCGACTGCAATAAAACAGAAAATAATTATAGCTGATCACAGTAATTTACTTTAACCACATGCACTCATGTGACCATCGATTATAGTCCCTTATATAACTGCAAAGGAGACCAATTGGCATAATGGTATGGAGTTTGCATTTTCTCCCTCTGTCTCTGTGGGGTTCCTCCCACCTCCCAAAAACAAGCTGAGTGTCTCCTCTTCAAAATCACCCAAGAATGGAGTTGTTGGCAGCAGCACAGACTCTAGATGGTGCCCTACTGGGGGAAGAGTTGTACAGACTAAACACATTGGGCATCTAGATCCTCAAGATAGGAACACGGATCACAGACTCATGCCATGACAGGCCTAGCCACTCAATGATGTATAATATAGCTGTAGGTGATTCAGTCATGTTGACTAATGTCGTCAAATGGGAATTAGTATTTGCCAGTGATAAGTGGGTTGAAGATCCATCCTATTCCGACCTATGCCAGGGACTCATGCTAACAGTGAGAGGGTGATGTGTCCTTACTGGCTATTCTGTACCTGTCATAAAGCCACTAGCCCTGGATCAGTAAACCACTGGCCGATCAGTGCCCAGTTGCCCAGCTTAGTTTACCTGGCATACTTCTGTTCAGCAAGAAACTGAGAATAAAATCAATCAACCTACCAAACATCAACTTAGAATTGCTGCACTCAGTTTAGGTTCACTGACAGAACTAAGCTGGGAAGTGGATGACATAATGGTAAAGAGGAGACTGGACACCCTATGCATCCAGGAAACAAGAAAGAATGGCAGTGCAGCAAAGCCAGTTGACTTGGAGTCCAGTTTCTACTACACAGAAGGAGGACAGACTAAAAATATTGTGGCAATTGTGGTGAAGGAGTGGCTTCAGAAGACAGTGAGGGATGCCATCAGAATTAGTGAGTGATAGACTCATGGCAATTAGACTCCAGTGTAAGGAAAGGGCACTTCATAACCTCAGCCTATGTCCCACATTGGAGTTGTGATAGTGAGGAAAAAGAATGCACTAAGACAGCAGTAGCAGAACGTACTAGATAAAGCAGGACAATGTGAACTGGTGTTGATAATCAGTGATGTGATGGCACTTACCAGGACAAACAAAACAGGATATGAGGACTGACTGGGTCTAAATGGGTGAGGCAACAGAAATAAAGGAGAGGCCATTCTAGACTTCTTTTAGCTTAATGCTAAGATACTGCTGTGTGTAAAGTCTATACCTCCTGCAGTCTAATCTTTATTTAAAAATTTTAACTAAAAAAAAGGAAACAAGGAACACCACTCAATTCTACTATTATAACTCAACCCACCCCTATGAAAGGCTGTCTGTGCTAACAGACTGCTGTGTGTAATGCCTATAGCCTCCTGCAGTCTACTCTTTATTTAGAAATGTTAACTCAACAAAGGAAACAAGGTTAATATTTTGTTATTTTCTTACATAAGCTGGGAAGCAGCAGTGTTGTGTTCCGCTCGCAGTATTAACATTACCAGATTAGGCTTTCTGTACAACTCCCCAACCAGAAGTTAATAAATAGACAAAAGTAATTCCAGGGAAAGCAGATACTCTGACTTTACCCAATTTACTGTGTATTTCCTGCTCCCCCTTGAATAGTGCTCACAGATGGTCTCTGCAGTCTTGTGGTGTCTGGCTGGACCCACCCTGCCCCCATTTCCCACCCAGCCCCATTACTTCTACATTTATTTTAACCCCTTGTCTCCTGACCACTCCCCACTCCAATCAGCCACTTAGCTGCATCTACCCAAACCAAACACCCTAACTTTCTCCCTATACAATAAACACACACAATATTAACCTATCACACCACTATACCTTTCCCACCCTATAGGACACAACACTACTTACACCCAAATACCACTTCAACACATTATGCAAGTCATACTAACATCTCTTTTTTAACTCTCACAACCCTGACATATATTACATCCATACATACTAACACACCACTAGTCCACACCACCTACCATACAACACATACTTCCACACCTGTAGTAACTCACATCAATTTCCCAATCGCTTTCACATATTTAATGACAACTCAGTACTACACATACATAAGAAGTACATTCCACTATCCTACACTAGAAAAACTATCTTTTAAACACCATATAAAAATAGTACACACAGTCAAACTTACACTACTTATTAGGAAATGCCTCCTAATCTCAGGAGACATTCACCCAAATCCAGGGCCATGCAACATCATGCCCCCTACCAAACACACATCAGATCTACTTATTATTAACCTTAACTCTAGGAGTATATCAAACAAGCTTCCTCACTTACACGCATAACCCACTACTCCCTCAACATTCTGACCATAACATAGACCTGGCTAAAACCCAGCACTCAGAGTGAAGAAATCCTCCCTCCAGGATATAATATCCTAAGACAAGATAGAGTAGGCAAGAAGGGAGGGGGTGTTGCAGTTCTCTATAAAAACACACTTACTCTCCAACCTCTACAAACTCCTCTACCTAAATTTCATAATGTCGAAACCTTAGACTCTGTTCTACTTCTAAACAAGAAAAAGAGCATCAATATTCTTTGTGCTTATATCCCTCCAGGCAACAACTCTCCAACAATTGAGGACATTCTACAATGGACTAGCAATAACCTCCCACAAGAGAATATCCTACTAGGTGACCTAAATACTGATTGGTTAGCCTGCAACTCCAAAAACCCCACTAACCATATCAATCTATTTGGATTCTCACAACTCATTCATGAACCCACTAGAGTAGATAAAAAGTCCCCAAAGAAATCTATACTAGACTGGACACTGGTAAATTTCCCTGAACATAATTACCAAATAGGTTGTCTACCAGATGGGCTTAGTGACCACCTCCCCACATTCCCCCTACGGAAACGTACAAACATACCCAAGCCCATAGTTTATAGACAAACCAGAGATGACCACAATGTAAACCCACAGGATCTTAACACTACCTTAAAAAAATGTAACTGGGAACCATTATGCACCCTTGAATTAGACCAGGCAGTTGACTACTTCTATAGTACTCTTACTAATATCCTTAATTTAGTAGCCCCCATAAGAAAAATTAGAGCTAAAGTACATTATGCTCCATGGTTAAGTAGGTCCACGAGAGCCTTATTAATGTCCATAGATAAGGCATGGAAAACTTTGAAAAAGGATAACACTAGTCTATCCAAACAAAACTATCAACAACTTAGGAATCAGGCCAAAAAACAAACAAAGCTGGATAAACAGAACTACTTCCTAGGTATCCAAAACAAACACTATAAAGACCCCCAAAAGTTTTGGCATGCAATTAACCCCCTACTAAAACCTGGCAAAACCACCACACCAGCTCCCACCTCCACCAATAATAATAGTGATATAGCCTCCCAATTTAATCATCACTTTACTGAGTCCATTAAGTCACTATCCACCCAGCTATCCAAAAATAGCTATTCATCCATGCCAAAAACAACTCCTGATAAAAACACCTTCCTTTATGCTCTCACCTGTTCCAACCTCTACAATTAAAAAAATCATCCTCAAACTAAAACCCACTACTCTCACAGCTGATGGTACACCAGCTAACTTCCTAAAATAGCTGCTGTCTCAATCCTTATCAACCACTCCATACAGGAAGCCTATATCCCTCAAGTGTGGAAAATCTCATACATTACTCCCCTTCATAAAGGTGGCAATTCCTATGATTTCTCAAATTACCACTGCATTGCCATTTTGTCTCTTTTATCTAAGATACTTGAGAAATGTATTCACTCTCAGGTCATGCATTTCCTAAATACAAACAATCTCCTTTCCACTACACAAAATGGTTTCCACCCACACCACAGTACAACTACCACTCTTCTCTCTTTTACTAACCTGGTTAACCAACATAGAAATAATAATAATTTTGTATCTGCTATATTCCTGGACCTTTCTAAAGCATTCAACATGGTTTCTCACTCCATACTAATAGATACTTTAACCTCCTTATCCTTTGTCCCTGAGACAATTGCCTGGTTCAAAAACTATCTGACAGACAGCAATCTGTCCAATGGCAAGGTGTACTATCATCTCTAATTGCAACCACCATATGTGTACCTCAAGGCTCTATATTGGGTCTTTTTTCTATTTTTTACCAACAATCTACATACCTCTGCCCAGAATGCCTCACTCATACAGTATGCAGATGATTTGACCCTAATCTGCTCAGCCCTATCTGTTACCACTCTACAACAACCCACCCAGGAATCCTTTAGCTCAGTGGAAAGTTGGATCACAAATATCCAACTTATCCTAAATCCCAATAAAACTAAATTACTCCTATTTACCCCGAAAAAATCCAGAACGTCTCCTCTCTCCTTCTCTATCACTTCCAGAAATGGTGCTGTCATTTCTCCCTCTCCCTATACCAAGCTCCTAGGTGGTGAAATAGACAATAACCTCTACTTTGACATCCATATCTCTCAAACCATCAAAAAGGTACACAAAAAATGGGTACCCTATAAGGACACAAAAACTTTCTGTCAGATCAGGCATGGATCACCCTTGCCCAAACTCACCTACTGTCCACATTAATGTATGCAGCACCAATACTGACCCACATCAGAAAACTTGACCTTGACAAACTTGAGTCTTATTATAATAAAGTTGCCAAGTTAGCCAACAACTCGGCCTGCAGAACCCATCACTGTCTAGCTCTAAGGGAGCTTCAGTGGCTTGAACTCCCACAACTACTAACGTTCCACCAACTAGTAATTGCATATAACATTCTAAAAAGATCCTGACAAAACTCTGGCACTAAGGCAATTACTGACTCACTATATAGCAAATCGTCCACTCCGCTCTGCCAACAAATCACTTCTCTCTATCACCATGGCTAACAACACTGCAGGGAAAGCTCTATTCTCATACACTATAACCAAAAGCTGAAATAACCTCTCCATTTCTGTGACTTCTGCATTAAATATTACGCAATTCAGAAACTTACTTAAGTCATATCTTATAAGTTCATGGCTTTGTCCATGTACTACATAATCCTATATTGCACTTCCTCCCTCTTTTACCCTTTCCCTAACTTTATACCCTCTGTAAGCATAATATGCTTAATGGAATCTCTTATGCTTGGTATAATGTTTGTAGTGAATTTTGTGTTATTTACAACTCACCAAATGTGTATATGTAACATTTTCTGGATGTGACTTTTTTCTATTATTCAAATGTTGCTATGATGTTTCTGTTTTTGTATAAAGTTTTCTTCTTTTGTTGTTAACTATGTGGAGCTTTTCTCCCCAGGCCTCCACAGTAAATGGACCCCATCCAGTTGGACTATACCGGTTAACAAATGTAAAATAAATAAATAAAAATAAAAATTAATGGTGACCAACGCATTGTTCAGGAAGAAAGATAGCCACAAGTTCATATACAAGAGTGGCCAACATACAACTCAGGTTGATTTCTTCTAGGTAAGGAAAGGGCAGTGGGGTAGAATCAGCAATTGCAAAGTTATCCCCATTGAAACAGTCAGCCCACAGCATAAACTACTGGTTGATACAATCATCTGCAGGCAGTGGACAGAGAAGGCTCTAAGGTCAACAGAGACCAGCTGAAGACTAGGACGTTGACTGGAGAGAAAATGCAAGAGTTCAAGGAATTGCTCAATGCTATAGCACCTCAGGAAGAAAAGGAAATAGGTGGAATTGAACGATGGCAGCACCTCAAAACAGCATGCGTGAGGATTACAGAACAGATATGCATCGAGCCAGGTATGGAAATGAGGTAGACATGGAAATTTGGTGGTGGAATGCAGAAGTCCAGGAGGTCATCAAAAGAATTTGATTATAATGTTAACTGCTTTTCTATTTTATTGTCACTGTTGGAGCTTTTCTGTCCGGGCTTCCACTGAAAATGGGTTTCTGACCCAGTCAGACTTTCCCGGACACCAAATGTCATTAAATAAATAAATAGTAAGTGGGAGATAGAGAGTTCATCGCTGTCCACTTTCAAGCTAAAGTTAGATCTATGGATGGGTAATGGAAAACTTATCCCAGGACTGCCCCTGTGCTATTAATGGGCAAAGGCAGCTCCTAAATACTTCATCCCATGCATGGATCCCTTCATATTACCTATGGTATGATCCCAGTTATTATTATTAGAGGTAAAGTATAATTATCAACCATGGGATAGCTAAGGCCAATCTATAACCAACTATGATAAGTTATTTTGAGTACAAAAACAGATACTGGCTAGGGTTTACATGGCTCACAAGGACAAATAGCCTAGTACTTACCTATGAACCTATAGAAAAGATGGACCAGGAAATAATACTGGTTGGCTAAAAAAGAGGCTAACAGAGGAGTTTCAATAGCAAAGAACAGGGCATTAGAGTCACTCTATCAGCTTATGGAACGTGACTCAGCAGATAGCACAAAGAAACTATATCAGGCTGTAAGGCAAAGACAGAAATCTAAAGAAGATAGTTAGGCGCCCTTCATAAGGAATTCCAACCAACAACCTGCTCACCAGCCCACGGGAAATCAAAGGCAGATGGAAGGAGTACTTCCAGCAGCTTCTGAATGAAGAAAATCCCATAGAAGCTGTACTTCCTCAGACACAGCCTACAATGAAAGAAGAGAAGAAGCCCACCACAGAAATAAGAACAGCACTAGGGAAAATGAAGTCAGGGAAAACAGCAGGTTTAAATGAGATCACTACAAATATGCTAAAGATGTTGGGTGAGATAGGAAAAAATGGCTCCTGAGGGTACTAATAGCAGTGTGGAGAGAAAGACATATGCCAGATGACTGGAGAATAAGCACACCAGTGATAGTACACAAGAAGAAAGGGGATATTCACAACTGTGGGAAGTACAGCGGTATTAAACTCCTGTCATACTGAATGAAAGTTCTGGAGAGGGTGACTGACAAAAAAACAAATTTGCATTGTAGTACAAAATAAGGAACATGATTGAATAATTAATTATTTAATTGATTGATTATACAAAATGGAAATGAATTGATTTTAATTATTATTACTTGATTGATGGGTTCTTTTGTATAAAATGGTTGAATTTAAACAGATGTATAAACCTGAAGAAGCGTACCTTGGCAGTACGTGAAAGCGCTCGTTTTATTAATAAATAGTGTTTAACTACAGCATTGTGGTGACTTCTGTTCAACTTTGTTTTTGCTAGTACAAAATAAGATATAAGATGAGCAGTTTGGATTCATATCAGGATGCAGCACAATTGTCCTGATTTTTTCAGTGAGAAAGATAGTTGAGAAGAAACTAGAGAAGGGGAAATAATCCAACTGGGCATTCCTAGACTTGGATAAAGCAGATGACAAGGTTCCAGGAAAGCTGGTTTGGGCAGGCTTGCAGTGGTTCAAAGTCCTAGAAACACTGATAAAATTAGTGCAACAGAGGTGTAGCTGATTCAACCAGCTCCATAGCCAGCTACATCTGCTCTTCAAGTGTATGGAGCACTACAGTGACTATGCTTTAGAAAATATCTCATTTTTAATCTGTAGCTTACTGCTTGCTACTAATGTAACATCATATTACTACAGTTTATGCCCTACATACATGGCCAAACATGCTCAGGTTTTAGTTAAAATAATTTATTTATCTTTTTTTTTTACTTTTAAAGGAAAATTCCACCTATCTTTGTTTCCTGGTCTATTTTAACACATCAAAACCCCTCTAACTACTTTACATCTAATTTTAACCTGTTTTCCACAACATGGCTACCGATGGGGCATGATATATCAACGTGATCTTGTTCTTCCTCAATCCTTTCTCCTTCCCATAATGCATTTCAAATCTGCTTTATATGACTCATGCCAAAGGGGGTTGGGAGGATGGCCTAATGGCTAAGGTGTTTGCCTTACAAACACAAGGTACAGGGTTTGAATCTCACAGATAATTGGCTAGGCTTAAAATGGCTCGCAAGGGCAGTTAGTCTAGTACTAATCTATGAAGCTATGAATAATGAAGTACCTTTGAATTCCCATGCCATTGACATATAATGGGATTTGTGTGAGTCACTGTCATCTTATACACCTTCTGTAACAGGACTGCTTCTTTTCTATCTCTAATCTCCCTCATTTATCCATGGCTCAAAGCTTGATTTACATTATACTTAGAAGTCTTACAGCTACAGCTAGAAAAAGTGCAGGCCTTTGTTCATAGTTTTATTTTGAAGTCCAAGATGAATTGACAGCATAAATATCAGCCTCATAGTGCAAGTCATCTGGACATAGCCTTAAATAATGTGGGGGACAAATTCCTAAAAACAGGGACAGCTTTTAAATATTGTTCTAATAAACTTAGAAAGTTAGAATTTTTATTAACATGCATTTTTCTGAAGGATACGAAATCTGTATCTCAAATGTATATCAATATTTAGTGAGTTTAATCCTCACTGGTTTGCCAGAAATCCACAAATTTAATGAGGAACAGACCAAAAATATGACGCAAAAATCTGGACATTCAGGGAAAATCTGGACAGGTGAAATGTATGATTGACAGTCCTCTCCCTGCACACTATTGCTGAGGTGTTAAAACTGTCACTGCACTGAGACACCCTTGCAGAATCAAGTGCAATTGACAGCTTATAATAGAAAGGAAGGGACTTCCAATATAAATCTGTTCCTCTCTGCCTGCAGTAGGAAGATTTATTTATTTATTTATTTAATCATTTCTTTATTAATTTCTGGCTGCAAAATGTAGAAAATGCTTGATTATTGTTATTTGATTAATTACTAGTGGGAAGTTATTTAGTGGGAAGTTATTTACTTAATACTATGTCTACAAAACAATATTACTGTAACTTAAGTTTGGATAGCTACTTTAATTTTCTGAGGAGCACGATTTCTTGTGGCATGTTTTTTCTGTATGAAACATATGTTAGTATACTTAGAATACATATTCGTGCCTTCCTCTTTCAGCATTGTATCCCATGTCATGGATGAAAATTCTCAGGAAACTTCCTTCCACGTGTACTCTGTAAATCACTAGTAAATATATATCAAACTTCAGCACACATACTAGCAGATCTAAATGTGCATATTTCAATATGAATGTATATGCATACACACACACACACACACACACACACACACACACACACACACACACACACACACACACACACACACACACACACACATATATATATGTTTATATAACATTAAGTATCCTGTTTTCGCTTATTTTTATGAGTTATTAATCACACTTTAATTGTCTGCTGCATACATTTCTAGCTAGTTTCACTGTGTGTGAGGTATTAACTAGAAATTTTCCACAATTGTTAAGCATCTGATTGGATTTGTTTGTTCTGATTTCCTGCCAAGGAGTGCACATAACTTGTTTGCAGTTAAAAGCATTCTCCAGAGTCTCCTTGCTCCTTTATCTGTTTAAACATTTCTGCATTTTCTTCTACGTAAGCAGTGTGGGTAGTTGTAGCATTGTCCATATTCAGGCTTGTGTTTTGGGCCTAGTTGTTTGTTGATAAAAGCTGTGTGTCTGAGCACATGTTCCAGGCCATCTTAGTTTAGCCAAAGCCAGTATAGCATTTCAGTGAGAGTGAAGTGTTTATGGTCATTGGCGGATTGGGGTTACCTGGACTACGGTCTGGAGTAAGCACCTTATTGGTTCTTTCCAGCTTTTTTTAAAGTTGTTTCAGGTTTCAACTTTGTTACTTAAGAAGTTAATTGGTGAGTGTTTCTGCCACTTCACACTGAGCTAATCGGAGGAAGGACACTGAGCAAACTGATCTGTGATATATAACATTAAGTATCCTGTCTTTTGCTTATTTTTACGAGTTATTTATAGCACTTTTGTTGTCTGCTGCATACTTTTTTAGCTAGTTTCAATGTGTGTGAGGCATTACCTAAAAATTTTGTAAAATTGTTAAGCATCTGTTTGAGTTTGTTTGTTCTGGTTTCTTGCCAAGGAGTGTATCATATAACTTAATTGTTTGCAGTTAAAAGCATTCTCTAGAGTCTCCTTGTTCCTTTATCTGTTTAAACATTTCTGCATTTTTTTTCTGCCTAACGAGTGTGGGTAGTTATAGCATTGTCCATATTCAGGCACGTGTTTTGGGCCTAGTTGTTTGTTGGTAGAAGCTGTGTGTTTGAGCAAATCTTCCAGGCCATCTTAGTTTAGCCAAAGCCAGTAAAGCATTTCAGTGAGGGTAAAGTCTTTATGGTCATTGGCTGATTGGGGTTACCTGGACTACAGCTTGGAGTAAGCACCTCATTGCTTCATTCCAGTTTTTTTTAAAATTTGTTTCAGGTTTCAACTTTGTTACTTCACAAATTAACTTGTAACTGTTTCTGCCATTTCACACTGAGCTAATCGGAGGAAGGGCACTGAGCAAACCGATCTGTAATATATAATATTAAGTATCCTGTTTTTTGCTTATATTTACGAGTAATTTATAGCACTTTTATTGTCTGCTGCATACTTTTTAGCTAATTTCACTATGTGTGAGGTATTAACTACAATTTTTTTACACTTGTTAAGCATTTGTTTGGGTTCATTTGTTCTGATTTCTTGCCAAGGAGTGCATAATATAACTTAATTGTTTGCAGTTAAAAGCATTCTCTAGAGTCTCCTTGCTCTGTTATCTTTTTAAACATTTCTGCACTTTTTTCTTCCTAAGTAGTTTGGCTAGTTGTTGCATTGTCCATATTCAGGCTTGTGTTTTGGGCTTTGTTGTTTGTTGATAGAGGCTGTGGGTCTGAGGTAGAGGCCTGAGTACATGTTCCAGGCCATCTTAGTATAGGAAATTAGTGAGAGTGAAGTGTTTATGGTCATTGGCTGATTGGGGTTACATGGACTACGGCTTGGAGTAAGCAACTCATTGGTTCTTTCAACCTCTTTTTAAAGTTGTTTCAGTTTTCAACTTTGTTACTTAAGAAGTTAACTTGTGAGTGTTTCTGCCATTTCAAACTGAGATAATCAGAAGAAGGGCATTGAGCAAACTGATCTGTGAAATATAACATTAAGTATCCTGTTTTTCTCTTATTTTTACGAGTAATTTATAACACTTTTATTGTCTGCTGCATACTTTTCTAGCTAGTTGCACTGTGTGTGAGGTGTTAACTTGAAATTTTCTACAATTGTTAAGCATCTGTTTGGGTTTGTTTGTTCTGATTTCCTGTCAAGGAGTGTATCATATAACTTAATTGTTTGCGGTTAAAAGCATTCTCTAGAGTTTCCTTGCACCTTTATCTTTTTAAAGATTTCTGCAGTTTTTTTCTACCTAGGTAGTGTGGGTAGTTGTAGTATTGTCCATATTCAGGCTTGTGTTTTGGGCCTAGGTGTTTGTTGGTAGAGGCTGTGGGTCTGAGCACATGTTCCACGCCATCTTAGTTTAGCCAAAGCCAGTATAGCATTTTGGTGTGAGTGAAGTGTTTTTGGTAATTGGCTGATTGGGGGTACCTGGACTATCGCCTGGAGTAAGCACCTCATTGGTTCTTTCAAGCTTTTTCTAAAGTTGTTTCAGGTTTCAACTTTATTATTTAAGAAGTTAACTTGTGAGTGTTTCTGCCACTTCACACTGAGCTAATTGGAGGGAGAGTACTGAGCAAACTGATCTGTGATATATAATGTTAAATTTCCTGTTGTTTGCTTATTTTCCAAGTTATTTATATCACTTTTACTGTCTGCTGCATACATTTTTAGCTAGTTTCAATGTGTGTGAGGTACTAACTAGAAAATCTCTAGAATTAAGCATCTGCTTGGGTTTGTTTGTTCTGATTTCTTGCCAAGGTGTGTATCATATAATTTTATTATTTGCAGTTGAAAGCATTCTCTAAAGTCTCCTTGCTCCTTTATCTGTTTAAACATTTCTGCATTTTTTTCTACCTAAGGAGTGTGGGTAGTTGTAGCATTGCCCATATTCAGGCTTAGTTTAGCCAAAGCCAGTGTAGCATTTTAGTGAGAGTGAAGTCTTTATGGTCATTGGCTGATTGGGGTTACCTGGACTACAGCTTGGAGTAAGCACCTCATTGCTTCTTTCCAGCTTTTTTTTAAAGTTGTATCAGGTTTCAACTGTGTTACTTCACAAGTTAACTTGTAACTTTTTCTGCCATTTCACACTGAGCTAATTGGAGGGAGGGCACTGAGCAAACTCATCTGATATATAACATTAAGTATCCTGTTTCTTGCTTATTTTTATTAGTAACTTATAGCACTTTTACTGTCTGCTGCATACTTTTCAGCTAATTTCACTATGTATGAGGTATTAACTACAAATTTTCTACAATTGTTAAGCATCTGTTTGCGTTCGTTTGTTATGATTTTCTGCCAAGGAGTGTATCATATAACTTAATAGTTTGCAGTTAAAAGCATTCTCTAGAGTCTCCTTGCTCCGTTATCTTTTTAAACATTTTTGCAGTTTTTTCTACCTAAGTAGTTTGGCTAGTTGTAGCATTGTCCATTTTCAGGCTTGTGCTTTGGGCCTATTTGTTTGTTGGTAGAGGGTGTGTGTTTGATCAGATGTTCCAGGCCATCTTGGTTTACCCAATGCTAGTATAGGAAATTAGTGAGAGTGAAATGTTTATGGTCATTGGCTGATTGGGGTTATGTGGACTACAGCTTGGAATAACCACTTCATTGGTTTTTTCAACCTTTTTTTAAAGTTGTTTCAGGTTTCAACTTTGTTACTTAAGAAGTTAACTTGTTAGTGTTTCTGCCATTTCACACTGAGATAATCGGAAGAAGGGCATTGAGCAAACTGATCTGTGATATATAACATTAAGTATCCTGTTTTCTCTTATTTTTACGAGTAATTTATAGCACTTTTATTGTCTGCTGCATACTTTTCTAGCTAGTTGCACTGCGTGTGAGGTATTAACTAGAAATTTTTGACAACTGTTTAGCATCTGTTTGGGTTTGTTTGTTCTGATTTCCTTTCAAGGAGTGTATCATATAACTTAATTGTTTGCAGTTGAAAGCATTCTCGAGTCTCCTTGCTACTTTATCTGTTTAAATATTTCTGCAGTTTTTTCTACCCAAGTAGTGTGGGTAATTGTAGCATTGTTGATATTCAGGCTTGTGTTTTGGGCCTATGTGTTTGTTGGTAGAGGCTGTGGGTCTGAGCACATGTTTCAGGCCATCTGAGTTTAGCCAAAGCCAGTATAGCATTTCAGAGAGAGTGAAGTGTTTATGGTCATTCACTGATTGGGTTTACCTGGACTGTGGCTTGGAATAAGCACATCATTGGCACTTTTGAGCTTTTTTTAAAGTTGTTTCAGGTTTCAACATTCTTACTTAAGTTAACTTGTGAGTGTTTCTGCCATTTCACACTGAGCTAATTGGAGGAAGGGCACTGAGCAAACCAATCTGTGATATACAACATTAAGTATCCTATTTTATGCTTATATTTTCGAGTTATTTATAGCAATTTTATTGTCTGCTGCATACTTATCTAGCTAGTTTCACTGTGTGTGAGGTATTAACTAAAATAGTTCTACAATTTTTAAGCATCTACTTGGGTTTGTTTGTTCTGATTTCTTGCCAAGGAGTGTATCATATAACTTAATTGTTTGCAGTTAAAATAATTCTCTAAAGTCTTCTTGCTCATTTATCTGTTTAAACATATCTGCAGTTTTTTCTGCCTAAGTAGTGTGGGTAGTTGTAGCATTGTCCATATTCAAGCTTGTGTTTTGGGACTAGTTGTTTGTTGGTAAAGGCTGTGTGCCTTAGCACATGTTCAAGGCCATCTTAGTTTAGCCAAAGGCAGTATAGCATTTCAGTCAGAGTGAAGTGTATAGGGTCACTGGCTGAGGGGGGTTACTTGGACTACGGCTTGGAGTAAGCACCTCATTGGTGCTTTCTAGCTTTTTTTAAAGTTGTTTCAGGTTTCAACTTTTTTACTTAAGAAGTGAACTTGTGAGGGTTTCTGCCATTTCACACTGAGCTAATCGGAGGAAGGGCACTGAGTAAACTGATCTGTGATATATAACGTTAATTATCCTGTTTTTTGGCTTATTTTTACAAGTTATTTATAGCACTTTTATTGTCTGATGCAAACTTTTCTAGCTAGTTTTACTGTGTGTGAGGTATTAATTAGAAATTTTCAACAATTGCTAAGCATCTGTTTGGGTTTGTTTGTTTTGATGTCTTGCCAGTGAGTGTGTCATGTAACTTAATGATTTGTAGTTAAAAGCATTCTCTAGAGTCTCCTTGCTCCTTTATCTGTTTAAACATTTCTTCAGTTTTTTCTACCTAAGTAGTGTGGGTAATTGTAGCAGTGTCCATATTCAGGCTAGTGTTTTGGGCCTAGTTGTTTGTTGGTAAAGGCTGTGTGTCTTAGCACATGTTCAAGGCCATCTTAGTTTAGCCAAAGCCAGTATAGCATTTCAGTGAGATTGAAGTGTTTATGGTCATAGGCTGATAAGGGGTTACCTGGTCTATGGCTTGGAGGAAGCACCTCATGGGTTCTTTCGAGTTTTTTTTTATTTAATTCAGGTTTCAACTTGACTTAGGAAGTTAACTGATGAGTGTTTCTGTAATTTCACACTGAGCTAATCTGAAGAAGAGTACTGAGCAAACTGATCTGTGATATATAACATTAAGTATCCTGTTTTTTGCTTATTTTTACAAGTTATTTATAGCACTTTTATTGTGTGCTGCATACATTTCTAGCTAGTTTAACTGTGTGTGAGGTATTAACTATACATTTCCTGCAATTTTAAGCATCTGTTTGGGTTTATTTGTTCTGAGTTTCTGCCAAGGAGTTTATCGTATAACTTAATTGTTTGCAGTTAAAAGCATTCTCTAGAGTCTCCTTGCTTTTTTATCTGTTTAAAAATTTCTGCAGTTTTTTGTACCTAAGAAGTGTGGGTAATTGTAGCTTTGTCCATATTCAGGCTTGTGTTTTGGGCCTAGGTGTTTGTTGGTAGAGGCTGTGGGTCTGAGCACATGTTCCAGGCCATCTTAGTTTACCTAAAACCAGTACAGAATTTTGGTGTGAGTGAAGTGTTTTTGGTCATTGGCTGATTGGGGGTACCTGGACTATGGCCTGGAGTAAGCACCTCATTGGTTCTTTCAAGCTTTTTTTTAAAGTTGATTCAGGTTTCAAATTTGTTACTTAAGAAGTTAACTTGTGAGTGTTTCTGCCACTTCACACTGAGCTAATCGGAGGAAGGGTACTGAGCAAACTGATCTGTGATATATAATATTAAGTATCCTGTTTTTTGCTTATTTTACGAGTTATTTATAGCACTTTTATTGTCTGCTGCATACTTTTTTAGCTAGTTTCAATGTGTGTGAGGTATTAACTAGAAAATTTCTAGAATTGTTAAGCATCTGTTTGGGTTTGTTTGTTCTGATTTCTTGCCAAGGAGTGTATCATATAATTTAATTGTTTGCAGTTAAAAGCATTCTCTAGAGTCTCCTTGCTCCTTTATCTGTTTAAACATTTCTGCAGTTTTTTCTACCTAAGTAGTGTGGGTAGTTGTAGCATTGTCCATATTCAGGCTTGTGTTTTGGGCCTAGTTGTTTGTTGGTAGAGGCTGTGGGTCTGAGCACATGTTCCAGGCCATCTTAGTTTAGCCAAAGCCAGTATAGCATTTCAGTGAGAGTGAAGTGTTTATGGTCATTGGCTGATTGGGATTACCTGGACTACGGCTTGGAATAAGCACCTCATTGTTTTTTTACAGCTTTTTTTACAGTTGTTTCAGGTTTCAACTTTTTGATACCTAACAGGTTAACTTGTGAGTGTTTCTGCCATTTCACACTGAGCTAATTGGAGAAAGGGCACTGAGCAAACTGATATATGATATATAACATTAAGTATCCTGCTTTATGCTTATTTTTATGAGTTATTTATAGCAATTTTATTTACCTGCTGCATACTTTTCCAGCTAGTTTCACGGTGTGTGAGGTATTAACTAGAAATTTTCTAAAATGTTAAGCATCTGTTTGGGTTTGTTTGTTCTGATTTTCTGCCAAGGAGTGTATCATATAACTTAATTGTTTGGAGTTAAAAGCATTCTCTAGAGTCTCCTTCCTCCTTTATCTGTTTAAAAAATTCTGCAGTTTTTTTTCTACCTAAGTAGTGTGGGTAGTTGTAGCAAAGTTCATATTCAGGCTTGTGTTTTGGGACTAGTTGTTTCTTGGTAGAGGCTGTCTGAGCACATGTTCCAGGCCATCTTAGTTTAGCCAAAGCCAGTATAGCATTTCAGTGAGAGTGAAGTGTATATGGTCATTGGCTGATTGCGGTTACCTGGACTATGGCTTGGAGAAAGCACCTCATTGGTTCTTTCAAGCTTTTTTTTTTTAAAGTTGTTTCAGGTTTCAACTTTGTTACTTAAGAAGTTAACTTGTGAGTGTTTCTGCCATTTCACACTGAGCTAATCGGAGGAAGGGCACTGAGCAAACTGATCTGTGATATATAACATTAATTATCCTGTTTTTCCCTTATTTTACAAGTTATTTATAGCACTTTTATTGTCTGCTGCATACTTTTCTAGCTAGTTTCACTGTGTGTGAGGTATTAACTAGAAATTTTCTACAATTGTTAAGCATCTGTTTGGGTTTGTTTGTTCTGATTTCCTGTCAAGGAGTGTATCATATAACTTAATTGTTTGCAGTTAAAAGCATTCTCTAGAGTCTCCTTGCTCCTTTATCTGTTTAAACATTTCTGCAGTTTTTTTCTACCTAAGTACTGTGGGTAGTTGTAGCATTGTCCATATTCAGGCTTGTGTATTGGGCCTAGTTGTTTGTTGGTAAAGGCTGTTTGTCTGAGCACATGTTCCAGGCCATCTTAGTTTAGCCAAAGCCAGTATAGCATTTCAATGAGAGTGAAGTGTTTATGGTCATAGGCTGATAGGGGTTACCTGGACTATGGCTTCGAGTAAGCACCTCATGGGTTCTTTCGAGTTTTTTTAAAGTTGACTTAGGTTTCAACTTTCCTTAAGAAGTTAACTTGTGAGTGTTTCTGCCATTTGACAGTGAGCTAATAAGCAAACTGATTTGTAATATATAACATTAAGTATCCTGTTTTTTTCTTACTTTTACGAGTTATTTATAGCACTTTTATTGTGTGATGCATACTTTTCTATAGCTAGTTTCACTGTGTGTGAGGTATTAACTAGAAGTTTCCTACAATTGTTAAGCATCTGTTTGGTTTTGTTTGTTCTGGTTTCCTGCCAAGGAGTGTATCATATAACTTAATTGTTTGCAGTTAAAAGCATTCTCTAGAGTCTCCTTGCTCTTTTATCTGTTTAAACATTTCTGTAGTTTTTCTACCTAAGTAGTGTGGGTAGTTGTAGCATTGTCCATATTCAGGCTTGTGTTTTGGGCCTAGTTGTTTGTTGGTAGAAGCTGTGTGTCTGAGTACATCTTCCAGGCCATCTTAGATTAGCCAAAGCCAGTACAGCATTTCAGTGAGAGTGAAGTGTTTATGGTCATTGGCTGATTGGGGTTACCTGGACTATGGCCTGGAGTAAGCACCTCATTGGTTCTTTCGAGCTTTTTTAAAGTTGTTTCAGGTTTCAACTTTGTTACTGAAAAAGCTAACTTGTGAGTGTTTCTGTCACTTCACACTGAGCTAATCGGAGGAAGGGTACTGAGCAAACTGATCTGTGATATATAACATTAAGTATCCTGTTTTTTGCTTATTTTTACGAGTTATGTATAGCACTTTCATTGTCTGCTGCATACTTTTTACTAGATTCAATGTGGGTGAGGTATTAGCTAGAAATTTTCTACAATTGTTAAGCATCTGTTTGGGTTTGTTTGTTCTGATTTCCTGCCAAGGAGTGTATCATATAACTTAATTATCTGCAGTTGAAAGCATTCTCTAGAGTCTCCTTGCTCCTTTATCTGTTTAAACATTTCTGCAGTTTTTTCTACCTAAGTAGTGTGGGTAGTTGTAGCATTGTCCATATTCAGGCTTGTGTTTTGGGCCTAGTTGTTTGTTGGTAGAGGCTGTGTGTCTGAGCACATGTTCCAGGCCATCTTAGTTTAGCCAAAGCCAGTATAGCATTTCAGTGAGAGTGAAGTGTTTATGGTCATTGGCTGATTGGGGTTACCTGGACTACAGCTTGGAGTAAGCACCTCATTGTTTCTTTCCAGCTTTTTTTTAAAGTGTTTTCAGTTCTCAACTTTGTTACTTCACAAGTTAACTTGTAACTTTTTCTGCCATTTCACATTGAGCTAATCGGAGGAAGGGCACTGAGCAAACTGATCTGTGATATATAACATTAAGTATCCTTTTTTTTGCTTATTTTTATGAGTTATGTATAGCACATTTATTGTCTGCTGCATACTTTTCTAACTAGTTTCACTTTGAGTGAGGTATTAACTAGAAATTTTCTACACTTGTTAAGCATGTGTTTGCGTTTGTTTATTCTGATTTCCTGCCAAGGAGTGTATCACATAAGTTAATTGTTTACAGTTAAAAGCGATCTATAGAGTCTCCATGCTCCTTTATCTGTTTTAACATTTCTGCAGTTTTTTCTACCTAAGTAGTGTGGGTAGTTGTAGCATTGTCCATATTCAGGCTTGTGTTTTGGGCCTAGTTGTTTGTTGGTAGAAGCTGTGTGTCTGAGCACATGTTCCAGGCCATCTTAGTTTAGCCAAAGCCAGTATAGCATTTCAGTGAGAGTGAAGTGTTTATGGTCATTGGCTGATTGGGGTTACCTGGACTATGGCTTGGAGTAAGCACCTCATTGGTTCTTTTGAGCTTTTTTAAAGTTGTTTCAGGTTTCAACTTTGTTACTTAAGAAGTTAACTTGTGAGTGTTTCTGCCATTTCACACTGAGCTAATCGGAGGAAGGGCACTGAGCAAACTGATCTGTGATATATAACATTAAGTATCCTGTTTTTTGCTTATTTTTACAAGTTATTTATAGCACTTTTATTGTCTGCTGCATACTTTTCTAGCTAGTTTCACTGTGTGTGAGGTATTAACTAGAAATTTTCTACAATTGTTAAGCATCTGTTTGGGTTTGTTTGTTCTGATTTCCTGCCAAGGAGTGTATCATATAACTTAATTGTTTGCAGTTAAAAGCATTCTCTAGAGTCTCCTTGCTCCTTTATCTGTTTAAACATTTCTGCAGTTTTTTCTACCTAAGTAGTGTGGGTAGTTGTAGCATTGTCCATATTCAGGCTTGTATTTTGGGGCTAGTTGTTTGTTGGTAGAGGCTGTGTGTCTGAGCACATGTTCCAGGCCATCTTAGTTTAGCCAAAGCCAGTATAGCATTTCAGTGAGAGTGAAGTGTTTATGGTCATTGGCTGATTGGGGTTACCTGGACTACGGCTTGGAGTAAGCACCTCATTGGTTCTTTTAAACTTTTTTCTAAAGTTGTTTCAGGTTTCAACTTTGTTACGTAAGAAATTAAATTGTGAGTGTTTCTGTCATTTCACACTGAGCTAATCTGAGGAAGGGCACTGAGCAAACTGATCTGTGATATATAACATTAAGTATCCTGTTTTTTGCTTATTTTTATGAGTTATTTATAGCACTTTTATTGTCTGCTGCATACATTTCTAGCTAGTTTAACTGTGTCTGAGGTATTAACTATAAATTTCCTACAATTTTAAGCATCTGTTTGGGTTTGTTTGTTCTGATTTTCTGCCAAGGAGTGTATTGTATAACTTAACTGTTTGCAGTTAAAAGCATTCCAGGACTCTCCTTGCTCCTCTATCTGTTTAAACATTTCTGCAGTTTTTTCTACCTAAGTAGTGTGGGTAGTTGTAGCATTGTCCATATTCAGGCTTGTGTTTTGGGCCTAGTTGTTTGTTGGTAGAGGCTGTGTGTCTGAGCACATGTTCCAGGCCATCTTAGTTTAGCCAAAGCCAGTATAGCATTTCAGTGAGAGTGAAGTGTTTATGGTCATTGGCTGATTGGGGTTACCTGGACTACAGCTTGGAGTAAGCACCTCATTGGTTCTTTCAAGCTTTTTTTAAAGTTGTTTCAGGTTTCAACTTTGTTACTTAAGAAGTTAACTTGTGAGTGTTTCTGCCATTTCACACTGAGCTAATCGGAGGAAGGGCACTGAGCAAACTGATCTGTGATATATAACATTAAGTATCCTGTTTTTTGCTTATTTTTACGAGTTATTTATAGCACTTTTATTGTCTGCTGCATACTTTTCTAGCTAGTTTCACTGTGTGTGAGGTATTAACTAGAAATTTTCTACAATTGTTAAGCATCTGTTTGGGTTTGTTTATTCTGATTTCCTGCCAAGGAGTGTGTCATATAACTTAATTGTTTGCAGTTAAAAGCATTCTCTAGAGTCTCCTTGCTCCTTTATCTGTTTAAACATTTCTGCAGTTTTTTCTACCTAAGTAGTGTGGGTAGTTGTAGCATTGTCCATATTCAGGCTTGTGTTTTGGGCCTAGTTGTTTGTTGGTAGAGGCTGTGTGTCTGAGCACATGTTCCAGGCCATCTTAGTTTAGCCAAAGCCAGTATAGCATTTCAGTGAGAGTGAAGTGTTTATGGTCATTGGCTGATTGGGGTTACCTGGACTATGGCTTGGAGTAAGCACCTCATTGGTTCTTTCAAGCTTTTTTTAAAGTTGTTTCAGGTTTCAACTTTGTTACTTAAGAAGTTAACTTGTGAGTGTTTCTGCCATTTCACACTGAGCTAATCGGAGGAAGGGCACTGAGCAAACTGATCTGTGATATATAACATTAAGTATCCTGTTTTTGCTTATTTTTATGAGTTATTTATAGCACTTTTATTGTCTGCTGCATACTTTTCTAGCTAGTTTCACTGTGTGTGAGGTATTAACTAGAAATTTTCTACAATTGTTAAGCATCTGTTTGGGTTTGTTTGTTCTGATTTCCTGCCAAGGAGTGTATCATATAACTTAATTGTTTGCAGTTAAAAGCATTCTCTAGAGTCTCCTTGCTCCTTTATCTGTTTAAACATTTCTGCAGTTTTTTCTACCTAAGTAGTGTGGGTAGTTGTAGCATTGTCCATATTCAGGCTTGTGTTTTGGGCCTAGTTGTTTGTTGGTAGAGGCTGTGTGTCTCAGCACATGTTCCAGGCCATCTCAGTTTAGCCAAAGCCAGTATAGCATTTCAGTGAGAGTGAAGTGTTTATGGTCATTGGCTGATTGGGGTTACCTGGACTACAGCTTGGAGTAAGCACCTCATTGGTTCTTTCAACCTTTTTTTTTAAAGTTGTTTCAGGTTTCAACTTTGTTACTTAAGAAGTTAACTTGTGAGTGTTTCTGCCATTTCACACTGAGATAATCGGAGGAAGGGCACTGAGCAAACTGATCTGTGATATATAACATTAAGTATCCTGTTTTTCTCTTATTTTTATAAGTTATTTATAGCACTTTTATTGTCTGCTGCATACTTTTCTAGCTAGTTTCACTGTGTGTGAGGTATTAACTAGAAATTTTCTACAATTGTTAAGCATCTGTTTGGGTTTGTTTGTTCTGATTTCCTGCCAAGGAGTGTATCATATAACTTAATTGTTTGCAGTTAAAAGCATTCTCTAGAGTCTCCTTGCTCCTTTATCTGTTTAAACATTTCTGCAGTTTTTCTACCTAAGTAGTGTGGGTAGTTGTAGCATTGTCCATATTCAGGCTTGTGTTTTGGGCCTAGTTGTTTGTTGGTAGAGGCTGTGTGTCTGAGCACATGTTCCAGGCCATCTTAGTTTAGCCAAAGCCAGTATAGCATTTCAGTGAGAGTGAAGTGTTTATGGTCATTGGCTGATTGGGGTTACCTGGACTACGGCTTGGAGTAAGCACATCATTGGTTCTTTCAAGCTTTTTTTAAAGTTGTTTCAGGTTTCAACTTTGTTACTTAAGAAGTTAACTTGTGAGTGTTTCTGCCATTTCACACTGAGCTAATCGGAGGAAGGGCACTGAGCAAACTGATCTGTGATATATAACATTAAGTATCCTGTTTTTTGCTTATTTTATGAGTTATTTATAGCACTTTTATTGTCTGCTGCATACTTTTCTAGCTAGTTTCACTGTGTGTGAGGTATTAACTAGAAATTTTCTACAATTGTTAAGCATCTGTTTGGGTTTGTTTGTTCTGATTTCCTGCCAAGGAGTGTATCATATAACTTAATTGTTTGCAGTTAAAAGCATTCTCTAGAGTCTCCTTGCTCCTTTATCTGTTTAAACATTTCTGCAGTTTTTTCTACCTAAGTAGTGTGGGTAGTTTTAGCATTGTCCATATTCAGGCTTGTGTTTTAGGCCAAGTTGTTTTTTGGTAGAGGTTGTGTCTGAGCACATGATCCAGGCCATCTTAGTTTAGCCAAAGCCAGTACCGCATTTCAGTGAGAATGAAGTGTTTATGGTCATTAGCTGATTGGGTTTACCTGAACTGTAGCTTGGAGTGAGCACTTCATTGATTCTTTTGAGCCATTTTTTAAAGTTGTTTCAGGCTTCAACTTTGTTATTTAAGAAGTTGACTTGTAAGTGTTTCTGCCATTTCACACTGAGCTAATCGGAGGAAGGGCACTGAGCAAACTGATTTGTGATATATAACATTAAGTATCCATTTTTATTGCTTACTTTTACGAGTTATGTATAGCACATTTATTGTCTGCTGCATACTTTTCTAGCTAGTTTCACTGTGTGTGAGGTATTAACTAGAAATTTTCTACAATTGTTAAGCATCTGTTTGGGTTTGTTTGTTCTGATTTCCTGCCAAGGAGTGTATCATATAACTTAATTGTTTGCAGTTAAAAGCATTCTCTAGAGTCTCCTTGCTCCTTTATCTGTTTAAACATTTCTGCAGTTTTTTCTACCTAAGTAGTGTGGGTAGTTGTAGCATTGTCCATATTCAGGCTTGTGTTTTGGGCCTAGTTGTTTGTTGGTAGAGGCTGTGTGTCTGAGCACATGTTCCAGGCCATCTTAGTTTAGCCAAAGCCAGTATAGCATTTCAGTGAGAGTGAAGTGTTTATGGTCATTGGCTGATTGGGGTTACCTGGACTATGGCTTGGAGTAAGCACCTCATTGGTTCTTTCGAGCTTTTTTTTAAAGTTGTTTCAGGTTTCAACTTTCTTACTTAAGAAGTTAACTTGTGAGTGTTTCTGCCATTTCACACTGAGCTAATCAGAGGAAGGGCACTGAGCAAACTGATTCGTGATATATAACATTAAGTATCCTGTTTTTTGCTTAGTTTTATGACTTATTTACAGCACTTTTATTTCTGCTGCATACTTTTCTAGCTAGTTTCACTGTGTGTGAGGTATTAACTAGAACTTTCCTACAATTGTTAAGCATCTGTTTGTGTTTGTTTGTTCTGGTTTTATGCCAAAAAGTGTATCATATACCTTAATTGTTTGCAGTTAAAAGCATCCTATAGAGTCTCCTTTATCTGTTTAAATATTTCTGCAGTTTTTCTACCCAAGTAGTGTGGGTAGTTGTAGCATTATCCATATTCAGGCTTGTTTTTGGGCCTAGTTGTTTGTTGTTAGAGGCTTTGTGTCTGAGCACATGATCCAGGCCATCTTAGTTTAGCCAAATCCAGTATAGCATTTAAGTGAGAGTGAAGGGTTTATGGTCTTTGGCTGATTGGGTTACCTGGACTATGGCATGGAGTAAGCACCTCATTGGCTCTGTCGAGCATTTTAAAGTTGTTCATGTTTCAACTTTGTTACTTAAGAAGTTAACTTGTGAGTGTTTCTGCCATTTCACACTCAGCGAATTGGAGGAAGGGCACTGAGCAAACTGATCTGTGATTTTTAACATTAAGTATTCTGTTTTTTGCTTATTTTTATGACTTATTTATAGCACTTTCATTTCTGCTGCATACTTTTCTAGCTAGTTTCAATGTGTGCGAGGTATTAACTAGATATTTTCTACAATTGTTAAGCATTTGTTTAGGTTTTTTTTATTCTGATTTACTGCCAAGGAGTGTATCATATATGTTAATTGTTTGCACTTAAAAGCATTCTCTGGAGTCTCCTTGCTCCTTTATCTGTTTAAACATTTCTGCAGTTTGTTTGCCTAAGTAGTGTGGGTAGTTGTAGCATTGTCCATATTCAAGCTTCTCTTTTGGGCCTAGTTATTTGTTAGTAAAGGCTGTGTGTCTGAGCACATATTCCAAGCCATCTGAGATTTGCCAATGCCAGTATAGCATTTCAGTGAGAGTGAAGTATTTATGGTGATTGTCTGATTGGGGTTATTTGGACTACGGCTTGGAGTAAGGACCTCATTGGTTCTTTCCCCCCCTTTTTTTAAGTTGTTTCAGGTTTCAACTTTGTTATTTAAGAAGTTAAATTGTGAGTGTTTATGTCATTTCACACTGAGCTAATCAGAGGAAGGACATTGAGCAAACTGCTCTCTGATATATAACATTAAGTATCCTATTTTTTGCTTATTTTTACGAGTCATTTATAGCAGATTTATTGTCTGCTGCATACTTTTCTAGCTAGTTTAACTGTATGTGAGGTACTAATTTGAAATTTTCTACAATTGATAAGCATCTGTTTGGGTTTGTTTGTTCTGATTTCCTACCAAGGATTGTGTCATATAACTTAATTGTTTGCAGTTAAAAG
Source organism: Protopterus annectens (assembly GCF_019279795.1). Classification (NCBI taxonomy): domain Eukaryota; kingdom Metazoa; phylum Chordata; order Ceratodontiformes; family Protopteridae; genus Protopterus; species Protopterus annectens. Next base: position 87,548,786 of record NC_056737.1, read on the forward strand.
CATTCTCTAGAGTCTCCTTCCTCCTTTATCTGTTTTATACATTTCTGCAGTTTTTTCTACCTACGTAGTGTGGGTAGTTGTAGCATTGTCCATATTCAGGCTTGTGTTTTGGGCGTAGTTGTTTGTAGGTAGAGGCTGTGTGTTTGAGCACATGTTCCAGGCCATCTTAGTTTAGCCAAAGCCATTATAGCATTTCAGTGAGAGTGACGTGTTTATGGTCATTGGCTGATTGGGGTTACCTGGACTATGGCTTGGAGTAAGCAACTCATTGGTATTTTCGAGCTTTTTTTAAGTTGTTTCAGGTTTCATCTTTGTTACTTACGAAGTTAACTTGTGAGAGTTTCTGCCATTTCACACTGAGCTAACTGGAGGAAGGGAACTGAGAAAACTGATTTGTGATATATAACATTAAGTAGTCTGTTTTTTGCTTATTTTTATGACTTATTTATAGCACTTTTATTTCTGCTTCATCATTTTCTGGCTAGTTTCACTGTGTGTGAGGAATTAACTAGAAATTTTCTACAATTGTTAAGCATCTGTTTGGGTTTGTTTGTTCTGATTTACTGCCAAGGAGTGTATCATAAACATTAATTGTTTGCAGTTAAAATCATTCTCTGGAGTCTACTTGCTCCTTTATCTGTTTAAACATTTCTTCATTTTTTTTCTACCTAAGTAGTGTTCGGAGTTGTAGTATTTTCTATATTCAGGCTTTTGTTTTAGGCTAAGTTGTTTGTTGGTAGAGGCTGTGTGTCTGAGCACATGTTCCAGGCCATCTTAATTTAGCCAAAGCCAGTATAGCATTTCAGTGAGAGTGAAGTGCTTATAGTCATTGGCTGATTGGGGTTACCTGGACTACGGCTTGAAGTAAGCACCTCATTTGTTCTTTTCAGCTTTTTAAAAGTAGTTTGCAGGTTTCAGTTGTGTTGCTTAAAAAGTCAGCTTGTGAGTGTTTCTGCCATTTCGCACTGAGCTAATCGGAGGAAGGGCACTGAGCAAACTTATCTGTGATATATACCATTAATTATCTGATTTTGTGATGATTTTTACTAGTTTTTTATAGTTTTTGTCTGGTGCACACCTTTCTAGCTACTTTCACTGTGTGCGAGTATTAACTAGAAATTTTCTACAATTGTTTAGCATCTGTTTGGGATTGTTTTTTCTTATTTCCTGCCAAGGAGTGTATCATATAACTTAATTGTCTGCAGTTAAAAGGATTCTCTAGAGTCTCCTTGCTTTTTTATCTGTTTAAACATTTCTGCCTAAGTAGTGTAGGTAGTAGTAGAACTGTCCATATTTCAGCTAGTGTTTTGGGCCTAGTAGTTTGTTGGTAAAGGCTGTGTGTCTGAGTACATATTCCAGGCCACCTGAGAATTGCCAACACCAGGATAGCATTTCAGTAAGAATGAAGTATTTATGGTCATTATCTGATTGGGGTTACCTAGACTATGGCTTGGAGTAAGCACCTCATTGGTTCTTTCGAGCTTTTTTTGAAAGTTGTTTCAGGTTTCAACTTTGTTACTTAAGAAGTTAACTTGTGAGTGTTTCTGCCATTTCACACTGAGCTAATCGTAGGAAGGGCACTGAGCAAAATGATTTGTGATATATAACATTAAGTTTCCAAATTTGTGCTTATTTTTACAAGTTATTTATAGCCCTTTTATTGTCTCTTGTATACTTTTCTAGCTAGTTTCACTGTGTGTGAGATATTAACTCGAAATTTTCTACAATTGTCAAACATCTTTTTGGGTTTATTTGTTCTGATTTACTGCCAAGAAATGTATCATCTAACTTAATTGTTTGCAGTTAAAATCATTCTCTAGATTCTCCTTGCTCCTTTATCTGTTTAAACATTTCTTCAGTTTTTTTCTACCTAAGTAGTGTGGGGAGTTGTACTATTTTCCATATTCAGGCTTGTGTTTTGGTCCAAGTTGTTTGTTGGCTGAGGCTTTGTGTTTGAGCACGTGTTCCAGGCCATATTAGTTTAGCCAAAGTCAGTATTGCATTTCAGTGAGAGTGAAGTGTTTATGGTCATTGGCTGATTGGGGTTACCTGGACTACGACTTGGAGTAAGCACCTCATTGGTTCTTTCAATCATTTTCTTTAAAGTTGTTTCAGGTTTCAACTTTGTTGCTTAAGAAGTTAACTTGTGAGTGTTTCTGCCATTTCACACTGAGCTAATCGGAGGAAGGGCTCTGAGCAAACTGATCTGTTATATATAACATTAAGTATCCAAATGTTTGCTTATTTTTACAAGTTATTTATAGCACTTTATTGTCTGCTGCATACGTTTTTAGCTAGTTTAACTTTGTGTGAGGTATTAACTTGAAATTTCCTACAATTGATAAGCATCAGTTTGGGTTTGTTTGTTCTGATTTCCTGCCAAGGAATGTATCATATAACTTAATTGTTTGCAGAAAAAAAACATTCTCTAGAGTCTCCTTGCTCCTTTATCTGTTTAATCATTTCTGCAATTTTTTCTACCTAAGTACTGTGGGTAGTTGTAGCATTGTCCATATTCAGGCTTGTGTTTTGGGCCTAGTTCTTTGTAGGTAGAGGCTGTGTGTCTGAGCACACGTTCCAGGTCATCTTAGTTTAGCCAAAGCCATTATAGAATTTCAGTGAGAGTGAAGTGTTTATGGTAATTGGCTGATTTACCTGGACCACGGCTTGGAGTAAGCCTTGGTATTTTTGAGCTTTTATTTAAAGTTGTTTCAGGTTTCAACTTTGTTACTTAAGAAGTTAACTTTGTGAGTGTTTCTGCCATTTCACACTGAGCTAACAAGAGGAAGGGCACTGAGCATACTGATTTGTGATATATAACATTAAATATCCTGTTTTTTGCTTATTTTTATGACTTATTTATAGCACTTTTATTTCTGCTGCACATTTCTAGCTAGTTTCACTGTGTGTGAGGTATTAACTAGAAATTTTCTACAATTGTTAAGAATCTGTTTGTGTTTGTTTTTTTCTGATTTCCTGCCAAGGAGTGTATTATATAAATTAATTCTTTGCCGGTAAAAACATTCTCTGGAGTCTCCTTGCTCCTTTATCTGTTTAAACATTTCTGCAGTTTTTTCTACCTAAGTTGTGTGGGTAGTTGTAGCATTGTCCATATTCAGGCTTGTGTTTTGGGCCTAGTTGTTTGTGGGTAGAGGCTGTATGTCTGAGCACATTTTCCAGGCCATCTTAGTTTAGCCAAAGGTAGTATAGAAATTCAGTGAGAGTAAAGTATTTATGGTCATTGGCTGAATGGGGTAACCTGGACTACGGCTTGGAGTAACCACCTCATTGGTGCTTTCTAGCTTTTTTTTAAACGTTGTTTTAGGTCTTAACTTTGTTACTTAAAAAGTTAACTTGTGAGTGTTTCTGCCATTTCACACTGAGCTAATCGGAGGAAGAGCACTGAGAAAACTGATCTGTAATGTATAACATTAAGTATCCTGTTTTTTGCTTATTTATGAGTTATGTATGGCACTTTTATTGTCTGCTGCATACTTTTCTAGCTAGTTTCACTGTGTGTGAGGCATTAACTAGAAATTTTCTACAATTGCTAGGCATCTTTTTGGGTTTCTTTGTTTTAAATTCCTGCCAAGGAGTGACTCATATAACTTATTTGTTTGCAGGTAAAAGCATTCTGTAGAATCTCCTTGCTCCCTTTATCTGTTTAAACATTTCTGCATTATTTTTCTACCTAAATTGTGTGGGTAGTTGTAGCATTGTCCATATTCAGGCTTGAATTTTTGGCCTAGTCTGTTGGTAGAGGCTGTGTGCCTGAGCACATGTTCCAGGCCATCTTAGTTTAGCCAAAGCCAGTATAGCATTTCAGTGAGAGTAATGTGTATATGGTCATTGGCTGAATGGGGTAACCTGGACTATGGCTTGGAGTAACCACCTCATTGGTGCTTTCTAGCTTTTTTTTAAAAGTTGTTTTAGGTCTTAACTTTGTTACTTAAAAAGTTAACTTGTGAGTGTTTCTGCCATTTCACACTGAGCTAATCGGAGGAAGAGCACTGAGAAAACTGATCTGTAATGTATAACATTAAGTATCCTGTTTTTTGCTTATTTATGAGTTATGTATAGCACTTTTATTGTCTGCTGCATACTTTTCTAGCTAGTTTCACTGTGTGTGAGGCATTAGCTAGAAATTTTCTACAATTGCTAGGCATCTTTTTGGGTTTCTTTGTTTCAATTTCCTGCCAAGGAGTGACTCATATAACTTATTTGTTTGCAGGTAAAAGCATTCTGTAGAATCTCCTTGCTCCCTTTATCTGTTTAAACATTTCTGCATTATTTTTCTACCTAAATTGTGTGGGTAGTTGTAGCATTGTCCATATTCAGGCTTGAATTTTTGGCCTAGTCTGTTGGTAGAGGCTATGTGCCTGAGCACATGTTCCAGGCCATCTTAGTGTAGCCAAAGCCAGTATATCATTTCAGCGAGAGTGAAGTGCTTATGGTCATTGGCTGAATGGGGTTACCTGGACTACGGCTTGGAGTAAGCACCTCATGCTTTCTTTTGAGCTTTTTTTTTTAAAGTTGATTCAGGTTTCAACTGTGTTACTAAAGAAGTTAACTTGTTAGAGTTTCAGCCATTTCACTCTGAGGTAATCAGAAAAAGGGCCATGAGCAAACTGATTTCTGATATATAACATTAAGTATCCTGCTTTTTGTGTATTTTTATGAGTTATTTATAGAACTTTTATATTCTGCTTCTGTGTTTATGGTCATTGGCTGATTGGGGTTATCTGTGCTAGGGATTGGAATAAGCACCTCATTGATTCTTCCAAGCTTTTTTTTAAAAGTTGTTTCAGGTTTCAACTTTGTTACTTAAGAAGTTAACTTGTAACTGTTTCTGCCATTTCTTGCTAAGCTAATCAGAGGAAGGGCACTCAGCAAAGTGATCTGTGATATATAACATTAAGTATCTTGTTTTCTGCTTACTTTTACGAGTTATTTATAGCATGTTTATTGTCTGCTGCATACTTTTCTAGCTAGTTTCATTGTATGTGAGGTATTAAGTCGAGAATTTTCTACATTTGTTAAGCATCTGTGTATGTTTGTTTTTTCTGATTTCCTGCCAAGTATTGTATCATATAACTTAATTGTTTGCAGTTAAAAGCATTCTATAGATCTCCTTGCTCCTTTATCTGTTTAAACATTTCTGCATTTTTTTCTACTTAAGTAGTGTGGGTAGTTGTAGCATTGTCCATATTCAGGCTTGTGTTTTGGGCCTAGTTGTTTGTTGGTAGAGGCTGAGTGAGAGTGAAGTGTTTATGGTCATTGGCTGATTGGGTTTACCTGGACTACAGCTTGGAGTAAGCACCTCATTGGTTCTTTCAAGCTTTTTTTTTACAGTTGTTTCAGGTTTCAACATTGTTACTTCAGAAGTTAACTTGTGAGTCATTCTGCCACTTCACAATGAGCTAATCAGAGGAAGGGCAATCAGCAGACTGATCTGTGATATATAACATTAAGTATCCTGTTTTTCACTTATTTTTATGAGTTAATTATAGCACTTTCATTGTCTGTTGCACACATTTCTAGTTAGTTTCACTGTGTGTGAGGCATTATCTAGAAATTGTCTACAATTCCTAAGCATCTGTTTGGGTTTGTTTGTTCTGATTTCCTGCCAAGGAGTGTATCATATAACTTAATTGTTTGCAGTTAAAAGCATTCTCTAGAGTCACCTTGTTCCTTTATCTGTTTAAACATTTCTGCAGTTTATTTCTATCTAAGTAGTGTCCATAGTTGTAGCATTGTCCATATTCAGGCTTGTGTTTTGGGCCTAGTTGTTTGTTGGTAGAGTCTGTGTCTGAGCACATGTCCCAGCCCATCTTACTTTAGCCAAAGCCAGTATAGCATTTCAGTGTGAGTCAAGTGTTTATAGTCAATGGCTGATTGGATTTACCTGGACTGTGGCTTGGAGTAAGCACCTCATTGGTTCTTTTGAGCTTTTTTTTAAAGTTGTTTCTGGTTTCAACTTTGTTAATTAAGAAATTAACTTGTGAGTGTTTCTGCCATTTCACAATGAGCTAATCGGAGGAAGGGCACTGGGCAAACTGATCTGTGATATATAACATTAAGTATCCTTTTTTTCTTTGTTTTACGGGTTATTTATTGCACTTTTATTGTCTGCTGCATACTTTTCTAACTAGTGTCACTGTGTGTGAGGTATTACCTAGAAATTTTCTACAATTGTTAAGCATCTGTTTGGGTTTGTTTGTTATGATTTCCTGTCAAGGAGTGTATGATATAACTTAATTGTTTGCAGTTAAAAACATTCTCTAGAGCCTCCTTGCTCCTTTATATGTTTAAACATTTCTGCAGTTTTTTCTACCTAAGTAGTGTGGGTAGTTGTAGCATTGTCCATATTCAGGCTTGTGGTTTGGCCCTAGCTGCTTTTGGTAGAAGCTATTTGTCTGAGCATATGTTCCACACCATCTTAGTTTAAACAAAGCCAGTATAGCATTTCAGTGAGATTGAATTCATTACAGTCATTGGCTTATTGGGGTTACCTGGACTACAGCTTGAAATAAGCACCTCATTAGTTCTTTTCAGCTTTTTTTTTAAAGTTGTTTCAGGTTTCAACTTTGTTACTTAAGAAGTTAACTTGTGAGTGTTTCTGCCATTTCACACTGAGCTAATCAGAGGAAGCACATTCAGCAAACTGATCTGTGATACATAACATTAAGTATCCTGTTTTTTGCTTATTTTTATGAGTTATTTGTAGCTGTGTGTCCGAGCATATGTTCCAGGCCATCTTAGTTTACCCAAAGCAAGTATAGCATTTCAGTGAGAGTGAAGGGTTTATGGTCATTGGCTGATTGGGTTTACCTTAAATATGGCTTGAGTAAGCACCTCATTGGTTCTTTTGAGCTTTTTTTAAAGTTGTTTCAGGTTTCAACTTTGTTACTTAAGAAGTTAACTTGTGAGTTTTTCTGCCATTTCACACTGAGCTAATTGGAGGAAGGGTGCTGTGCAAACTGATCTGTGATATATAACATTAAGTATCCTGTTTTTTGCTTATGTTTACGAGTTATTTATACCACTTTTATTGTCTGCTGCATACATTTCTTGTGAGTTTCACTGAGTGTGAGGTATTATCTTGAAATTTTCTACAATTTTTAAGCATCTGTTTGGGTTTGTTTGCTCTGATTTCCTGCCGAGGAGTGTATCATATAACTTAATTCTTTGCAATTAAAAGCATTCTCTAGAGTCTCATTGCTCTTTTATCTGTTTAAACATTTCTGCAGTTTTTTCTACCTATGTAGTGTGGGTAGTTGTAGCATTGTCCATATTCAAGCTTGTATTTTGGGCCTAGTTGTTTGTTGATAGAGGCTGTGTGTCTGAGCACATGTTCCAGGCCATCTTAGTGTAGCCAAAACCATTATAGCATTTCAGTGAGAGGGAAGTGCTTATGGTCATTGGCTGATTGGGGTTACCTGGACAATGGCTTGGAGTAAGGACCTCTTTTGTTCTTTCGAGCATTTTTTTAAAGTTGTTTCCAGTTTCAACTTTGTTACTTAAGAAGTTAACTTGTGAGAGTTTCTTCCATTTCACAGTGAGCTAATCAAAGGAAGGGCACTGAGCAAACTGATCTGTGATATACAACATTAAGTATCCTGTTTTTTGCTTATTTTTATGAGTTATTTATAACACTTTTATTGTCTACTGCATACTTTTGTAGCTAATTTCACTGTGTGTGAGGTATTAACTAGAAGTTTTCTACAGTTGTTAAGCATCTGTTTGGGTTTGTTTGTTTTGATTTCCTGCCAAGGAGTATATCATATAACTTAACTGTTTGCAGTTAAAAGCATTCTGTAGAGTATCCTTGCTCTTTTATCTGTTTAAGCATTTCTGCAGTTTTTTTTCTACCTAACTAGTGTGGGTAGTTGTAGCATTGTCGATATTCAGGTTTTTGGTTTGGCCCTAGTTTTTTGTTGGTAGAGTTTGTTTCTCTGAGCATCTGTTCCAGGCCATCTTAGTTTAAACAAAGCCAGTATAACATTTCACTGAGGGTGAAGTATTTTTGGTCATTGGCTGATTGGGGTTACCTGGACAACAACTTGCAGTAAGCACCTCATTGGTTCTTTCAAGCTTTTTTTAAGTTGTTTCAGGTTTCAACTTTATTACTTAAGAAGTTAACTTGTGAGTTTTTCTGCCATTTCACACTGAGATAATTGGAGAAAGGGCACTAAGCAAACTGATCTGTGATATATAACATTACATATCCTGTTTTTTGCTTCTTTTATGAGTTATTTACAGCACTTTTATTGTCTGCTGCATACCTTTATAGCTAGTTTCACCATGTGTGATGTATTAACTAGAAATGTTATATATTGTTAAGCATCTGTTTGGGTTTGTTTGTTCTGATTTCCTGTTAAGGAGTTTTTTATACAATTTAATTTGTTGCTGTTAAAAGCATTCTCTAGAGTCTCCTTGCTCTTTTATCTTTTTAAAAAATGATGCAGTTTTATTCTACTAAAGTAGTGTGGGTAGTTGTAGCATTGTCCATATTCAGGCTTGTGTTTTGGGCCTAGTTGTTTGTTGGTGGAAGCTGTGTGTCTGAACACATGTTCCAGTCCATCTTAGTTTAGCCAAAGCCTTTATAGCATTTGAGTGAGAGTGAAGTGTTTACGGTCATTGGCTGATTGGGGTAACATGGACTACGGCTTGGAGTAAGCACCTCATTGGTTCTTTCGAGCTGTTTTTTTAAGTTGTTTCAGGTTTAAACTTTGTTACTTAGGAAGTTAACATGTGAGTGTATCTGCCATTTCACACTGAGCAAATTGGAGAAAGGGCACTGAGCCAACTGATCTGTTATATCTAAAATTAAGTATCCTCTTTTTGTCTTATTTTTATGAGTTATTTATAGCAGTTTGATCTGTGATATATAACATTAAGTATCCTGTCTTTTACTTGTTTTTACAAGTTATTTTTAGCACTTTTATTGTCTGCTGCATACTTTTTTAGCTAGCTTCACTGTGTATGAGGTATTAACTAGAAATTTTCTACAAATGTTAAGCATCTGTTTGGGTTTATTTCTTCTGATTTCCTGCCAAGGAGTTTATCATATAACTTAATTGTTTGCAGTGAAAAACATTCGCTAGAGTCTCCTTGCTCCTTTATCTGTTTAAACTTTTCTGCATTTTTTTCTACTTAAGTAGTGTGGGTAGTTGTAGCATTGTCCATATTCAGGCTTATGTTTTTGGCCTAATTGTTTGTTGGTAGAGGCTGTGTCTGACCACATCTTCCTGGCCATCATAGTTTAGCCAAAGCCAGTATTGCATTTCAGTGAGATTGAAGTGTTTATAGTCATTGGCTGATTGGGTTTACCTGGAGTATGGCTTGGAGAAAGCACCTTATTGGTTCTTTCAAGCTTTTTTTAAAGTTGTTTCAGGTTTCAAATTTGTTACTTAAGAAGTTAACTTGTGAGTTTTTCTGCCATTTTACACTGAGCTAATCAGAGGAAGGGCACTGAGCAAACTGATCTGTGATATATAACATTAAATATCCTTTTTTTGCTTATTTTTACAAGTTATTTATACCACTTTTATTGTCTACTACATACTTTTCTTGTGAGTTTCACTGAGTGTGAGGTATTAACTTGAACTTTTCTACTGTTTATAAGTATCTGTTTGGGTTTGTTTTTTTCTGAATTCCTGCCAAGGAATGTATCATATAACTTAATTCTTTGCAGTTAAAAGCATTCTCTAGAGTCTCATTGCTCCTTTATCTGTTTAAACATTTCTGCATTTTTTTTCTACCTAAGTAGTGTGGGTAGGTGTAGCCATGTCCATATTCAGGCTTGCCTTTTGGTCCTAGTTGTTTGTTTGTTCATAGAGGCTGTGTGTCTGAGCACATGTTCTAGGCCATCTTAGTTTAGCCAAAGCCATTATAGCATTTCAGTGAGAGGGAAGTGTTTATGGTCATTGACTAATTGGGGTTACCTGGACAACGGCTTGGAGTAAGCACCACATTTGTTCTTTCGAGCATTTTTTAAAGTTGTTTCTGGTTTCAACTTTAAGAAGTTAACTTGTAAGTCCTTTTTCCACTTCACACTGAGCTAATCAAAGGAAGGGCACTGAGCACACTGATCTGTGATATACAACATTAAGTATCCCATTTGTTGCTTATTTTTATGAGTTATTTATAACACTTTTATTTTCTGGTGCATACTTTTATAGCTAGTTTCACTGTCTGTGAGGTATTAACTAGAGGTTTTCTAAAATTGTTAAGTATCTGTTTGGGTTTGTTTATTCTGGTTTCCTGCCAAAGAGTATATCATAAAACTTAATTGTTTGCAATTAAAAGCATTCTGTAGAGGCTCCTTGCTCTATTATCTGTTGAAACATTTCTGCAGTTTTTTTTTCTACCTAACTAGTGTGGGTAGTTGTAGCATTGTCGATATTCAGGTTTGTGGTTTGGCCCTAGTTGTTTGTTGGTAGAGGTTGTTTATCTGAGCATCTGTTTGAGACCATCTTAGTTTAACCAAAGCCAGTATAACATTTCACTGAGAGTGAAATGTTTTTAGTCATTGGCTGATTGGGGTTACCTGGACCACAGCTTGGAATGAGCACCTCACTGGTTCTTTTCAGCTTTTTTAAAGTTGTTTTAGGTTTCAACTTTGTTACTTAAGAAGTTAACTTGTGAGTGTTTCTGATATTTCACACTGACCTAAAATGAGGAAGGGCACTGAGCAAATTAATCTATGATATTTAACATTAACTATAATGTTTTTTGCTTATTTTTACTAGTTCTTTAGAGCTCTTTTATTGTCTGCTGCATACTTTTCTAGCTAGTTTCACTGTGTGTGAGGTATTAACTAGAAATTTTCTACAATTGTTAAGCATCTGTTTGGGTTTGTTTGTTCTGGTTTCCTGCCAAGAAGTGTATCATATAACTTAATTGTTTGCAGTTAAAAGCATTCTCTAGAGTATCCTTGCTCTTTTATCCATTTAAACATTTCTGCAGTTTTTTCTACCTAAGTAGTGTGGGTAGTTGTAGCATTGTTCATATTCAGGCTTATGTTTTGGTTCTAGTTGTTTGTTGGTAGTAGCTGCGTGCCTGTGCACATGTTGCAGGCTATCTTAGTTTAGCCAAAGAGAGTATAGCATTTCAGTGAGAGGGAAGTGCTTATGGCCATTAACTGATTGGGGATACCTGGACTATGGCTTGGAGTAAGGACCTCATTGGTTCTTTTGAGCATTTAGTTGTTTCAGGTTACAACTTTGTTGCTTAAGAAGTTAACTTGTGAGTGTTTCTGCCATTTCACACTGAGCCAATAGAAGGAAGGGCATTGAGCAAACTGATCTGTGATATACAACATTAAGTATCCTGTTTTTTTCTTACTTTGATGAGGTATTTATAGCACTTTTATTGTCTGCTGCATACTTTTCTAGCTAGTTTCACTGTTAGTATTAACTAGAAATTTTATACTATTGTTAAGCATATGTTTGGGTTTGTTTGTTCTGATTTCCTGCCAAGGAGTGTATCATATAACTTAATTGTTTGCAATTAAAAGCATTCTCTAGAGTCTCCTTGCTCCTTTATCTGTTTAAACATTTCTGCAGTTTTTTTCTACCTAAGTATTGTGGGTAGTTGTAGCATTGTCCATATTTAGGCTTGTGTTTTGGGCCTTGTTTTTTGTTGGTAGAGGCTCTGTGTCTGAGCACATGTTCCAGGCCATCTTTGTTTAGCCAGAGACAGTATAGCATTTCAGTGAGAGTTAAGTGTTTATGATAATTGGCAGATTGGGGTTACCTGGACAACAACTTGCTGTACGCACCTCATTGGTTCTTTCAAGCTTTTTTTAAGTTGTTTCAGGTTTCAACTTTGTTACTTAAGAAGTTAACTTGTGAGTTTTTCTGCCATTTCACACTGAGATAATTGGAGAAAGGGCAATAAGCAAACTGATCTGTGATATATAACATTACGTATCCTGTTTTTTGCTTCTTTTATGAGTTATTTACAGCACTTTTATTGTCTGCTGCATACCTTTCTAGCTAATTTCACTGTCTGTGAGGTATTAACTAGAAATGTTATATATTGTTAAGCATCTATTTGGGTTTGTTTGTTCTGATTTCCTGTTAAGGAGTGTATTATATAACTTAATTTGTTGCTGTTAAAAGCATTCTCTAGAGTCTCCTTGCTCTTTTATCTTTTTAAAAAATTCTGCAGTTTTATTCTACTAAAGTAGTGTGGGTAGTTGTAGCATTGTCCATATTCAGGTGTGTGTTTTGGGCCTAGTGTTTTGTTGGTAGAGGCTGTGAGTCTCAGCACATGTTCCAGGCCATCTCAGTTTAGCCAAAGCCTTTATAGCATTTCAGTGAGAGTGAAGTGTTTACGGTCATTGGCTGATTGGGGTAACATGGACTACGGCTTGGAGTAAGCACCTCATTGGTTATTTCAAGCTGTTTTTTAAGTTGTTTCAGGTTTAAACTTTGTTACTTAGGAAGTTAACATGTGAGTGTATCTGCCATTTCACACTGAGCTAATCGGAGGAAGGACACTGAGCCAACTGATCTGTTATATATAAAATTAAGTATCCTCTTTTTGTCTTATTTTTATGAGTTATTTATAGCAGTTTGATATGTGATATATAACATTATGTATCCTGTCTTTTACTTGTTTTTACAAGTTATTTCTAGCACTTTTATTGTCTGCTGCATACTTTTTTAGCTAGTTTCACTGTTTATGAGGTATTAACTAGAAATTTTCTACAAATGTTAAGCATATGTTTGGGTTTGTTTCTTCTGATTTCCTGCCAAGGAGTTTATCATATAACTTAGTTTTGCAGCTAAAAACATTCTCTAGAGGCTCCTTGCTCCTTTATCTGTTTAAACATTTCTGCATTTTTTTCTACTTAAGTAGTGTGGGTAGTTGTAGCATTGTCCATATTCAGGCTTATGTTTTTGGCCTAATTGTTTGTTGGTAGAGGCTGTGTCTGACCACATCATAGTTTAGCCAATGATAGTATTGCATTTCAGTGAGAGTGAAGTGTTTATGGTCATTGGCTGATTGGGTTTACCTGGAGTATGGCTTGGAGAAAGCACCTTATTGGTTCTTTCAAGCTTTTTTTGTTAAAGTTGTTTCAGGTTTCAACTTTGTTACTTAAGAAGTTAACTTGTGAGTTTTTCTGCCATTTTACACTGAGCTAATCGGAGGAAGGGCACTGAGCAAACTGATCTGTGATATATAACATTAAATATCCTTTTTTTTGCTTATTTTTACGAGTTATTTATACCACTTTTATTGTCTATTACATACTTTTCTTGTGAGTTTCACTGAGTGTGAGGTATTAACTTGAAATTTTCTACAGTTTCTAAGTATCTGTTTGGGTTTGTTTGTTTTGAATTCCTGCCAAGGAATGTATCATATAACTTAATTCTTTGCAGTTAAAAGCATTCTCTAGAGTCTCATTGCTCCTTTATCTGTTTAAACATTTCTGCATTTTTTTCTACCTAAGTAGTGTGGGTAGTTGTAGCCATGTCCATATTCAGGCTTGTCTTTTGGTCCTTGTTGTTTGTTTGTTACTAGAGGCTGTGTGTCTGAGCACATGTTCCAAGCCATCTTAGTTTAGCCAAAGCCATTATAGCATTTCAGTGAGAGGGAAGTGTTTATGTTCATTAGCTAATTGGGGTTATCTGGACAACGGCTTGGAGTAAGCACCTCATTTGTTCTTTCGAGCATTTTTTTAAAGTTGTTTCTGGTTTCAACTTTAAGAAGTTAACTTGTGAGTCCTTTTTCCAGTTCACACTGAGCTAATCGAAGGAAGGGCACTGAGCACACTGATCTGTGATATACAACATTAAGTATCCCATTTTTTGCTTATTTTTATGAGTTATTTATAACACTTTTATTTTCTGGTGCATACTTTTATAGCTAGTTTCGCTGTCTGTGAGGTATTAACTAGAAGTTTTCTAAAATTGTTAAGTATCTGTTTGGGTTTGTTTATTCTGATTTCCTGCCAAAGAGTATATCATAAAACTTAATTGTTTGCAGTTAAAAGCATTCTGTAGAGTCTCCTTGCTCTATTATCTGTTGAAACATTTCTGCAGTTTTTTTCTACCTAACTAGTGTGGGTAGTTGTAGCATTGTCGATATTCAGGTTTGTGGTTTGGCCCTAGTTGTTTGTTGGTAGAGGTTGTTTGTCTGAGCATCTGTTTGAGGCCATCTTAGTTTAACCAAAGCCAGTATAACATTTCACTGAGAGTGAAATGTTTTTAGTCATTGGCTGATTGGGGTTACCTGGACCACAGCTTGGAATGAGCACCTCACTGGTTCTTTTCAGCTTTTTTTAAAGTTGTTTTAGGTTTCAACTTTGTTACCTAATAAGTTAACTTGTGAGTGTTTCTGTCATTTCACACTGACCTAATCAGAGGAAGGGCACTGAGCAAATTGATCTGTGATATTTAACATTAACTATAATGTTTTATGCTTATTTGTACTAGTTCTTTAGAGCTCTTTTATTGTCTGCTGCATATATTTCTAGCTAGTTTCACTGTGTGTGAGGTATTAACTAGAAATGTTCTACAATTGTTAAGCATCTGTTATGTTTGTTTGTTTGTTTTAATTTCCTGCCAAGGAGTGTATCACACAAATTCATTGTTTGCAGTTAAAATAATTCTCTAGAGTCCCCTTGCTCCTTTATCTGGTTATACATTTCTGCAGTTTTTTCTATCTTAGTAGTGTGGGTCGTTGTAGCATTGCCCATGTTCAGGCTTGTGTTTTGGGATTATTTATTCTTTGGTAGAGACTGTGTGTCTGAGCACATGTTCCAGACCATCTTAGTTTAGCCAAAGGCAGTAAAGCATTTCAGTGAGAGTGAGGTTTGTATGGTCATTTGCTGATTGAGGTTACCTGGACTATGTCTTGGAGTAAGAACCTCATTGGATCTTCTGAGCTTTTTTTTAAAGAGTTTTCTGGTTAAAACTGTGTTACGTAGGAAGTTAACTTGTGAGTGTTTCTGCCTATTCACACTCAGCTAATCGGAGGAAGGGCACTGAGCAAAATGATCTGTGATATGTAACATTAAGTATCCTGTTTTTTGTTTATTTTTACAAGTTATTTATAGCACTTTTATTGTCTGCTGCATACTTTTCTAGCTAGTTTTACTGTGTGTGTGGTATTAACTAGAAACTTTCTACAATTGTTAAGCATCTGTTTGGGTTTGTCTGTTTTGATTTCCTGCCAAGGAGTGTGTCATATAACTTAATTGTTTGGAGGTAAAAGCATTCTTTAGAGCCTCCTTGCTCCTTTATCTGTTTAAACATTTTTGCATTTTTTTAATACTTAAGTAGTGTGGGTAGTAGCATTGTCTATATTCAGGCTTGTGTTTTGGGCCTAGTTATTTGTTGGTAAAGGTTGTGTGTCTGAGCTCATGTTCCAGACCATATTAGGTTAGCCAAACCCAGTATAGCATTTCAGTGAGAGTGAAGTGTTTATGCTCATTGACTGATTGGAGTTACCTGGACTACGGCTTGGAGTAAGCACCTCATTGTTTTTTTCAAGCTTTTTTTAAAGATGTTTCAGATTTCAACTTTGTTACTTAAGAAGTTAACTTGTGGGTGTTTCTGCCATTTCACACTGAGCTAATTGAAGGAAGGGCACTGAGCAAACTGATCTGTGATATATAAGATTAAGTATCCTGTTTTTTCCTTATTTTTACGAGTTATTTATAGCACTTTTATTGTCTACTGCATACTTTTCTAGCTAGTTTCACTGTGTGTGAGTTATTAACTAAATCTTTTCTACAATTGTTAAGCATCTGTTTGGGTTTGTTTGTTATGATTTCCTGGCAAGGAGTCTATCATATAACTTAGTTGTCTGCAGTTAAAATCATTCTCTAGAGTCTCATTGCTTTTATCTGTGTAGTTTTGTTCTACTTAAGTAGTGTGGGTAGTTGTAGCATTGTCCATATTCAGGCTTGTGTTTTGGCCCTGGTTGTTTGTTGGTAGAGGCTGTGTGTTCAGCACATGTTCCAGGCCATCCTAGTTTAGCAAAAGCCAGTATAGCATGTCATGGAGAGTGAAGTGTTTATGGTCATTGGCTGACAGGGGTTACCTGGAATACGGCTTGGAGTAAGCACCTCATTGTTTCTTTCGAGCTTTTTTAAAAAAGTTTTCAGGTTTAAACTTAGTTACTTAAGAAGTTAACTTGTGAAAGTTTCTGCATTTCACACTGAGCTAGTTGGAGGAAGGGCACTGAACAAACTGATTTGTGATATTTAACAATAAGTATCCTGTTTTCTTATTTTTATGAGTTTTTTATAGCACCTTTATATTCTGCTGCATAGTTTTCTAGCTATTTCACTGTGTATGAGGTGTTAACTAGAAATTTTCTAAAATATTTAAGCATCTGTTTGGGTTTGCTTGTTCTGATTTCCTGCCAAGGAGTGTATCATATAACTTAATTGTCTGCAATTAAAAGCACTCTCTAGAGACTCCTTGCTCCTTTATGTTTAAACATTTCTGCAGTTTTTTCTACTGAAGTAGTGTGGATAGTTGTAGCATTGTCCATATTCAGGCTTATGTTTTCAGCTTAGTTGTTTGTTGGTAGAGGCTATTTGTCTGAGCACATGTTCCAGGCCATTTTAGTTTAGCCAAAGCAAGTATAACATTTCAGTGAGAGTGAAGAGTTTATTGTCACTGGTTGATTGGGGTTACCTGGACTACGGCTTGGAGTAAGCACCTCATTGGTTCTTTCTAGCTTTTTTTAAAGTTGTTTCAGGTTTCAACTTTGTTACTAAAGAAGTTAACTTGTGAGCATTTCTGCCATTTCACACTGAGCTAATTGAAGGAAGGGCACTGAGCAAACTGATCCGTGATGTATAATATTAAGTATCCTGTTTTTTGCTTATGTTTACGAGTTACTTATAGCACTTTTGTTGTCTGCGGAATACTTTTCTATCTATTTTCACTGTTTGCAAGGTATTAACTAAAATTTTTCTACAATTATTAAACATCTGTTTGGGGTTGTTTGTTCTGATTTCCTGCCAAGGACTGTATCATACAACTTGTTTGCAGTTAGTCTCCTTGCTCCTTTATCTGTTTAAACATTGCAGCAGTTTTTTTCTACCTAAGTAGTGTGGGTATTTGTAGCATTGTCCATATTCAGGCTTGTGTTTTTGGGCTAGTTGTTTGTTGGTAGAAGGTGTATGTCTGAGCACATGTTCCATTCCATCTTAGTTTACCCAAAGATGGTATAGCATTTCAGTGAGAGTGAAGTGTTTATGGTCATTGCCTTATTGGGGTTACCTGGACTATGGCTTAAGGTAAGCACATCATTGGTTCTTTTGAGCTTTTTTTTAAAGTTGTTTCAGGTTTCAACTTTGTTAATTAGTAAGTTCACTTGTGAGTGTTTCTGTCATTTCACACTGAGCTAATTGGAGGAAGCGCACTGAGAAAACTGATCTGTGATACATAACATTAAGTATATTTTTTTGCTCATTTCTGAGTTAT
>NC_056737.1:87566744-87582579 GCF_019279795.1 Protopterus annectens
TTCTACAATTGTGAAGCATCTGTTTGGGTTTGTTTGCTCTGATTTCCTGCCAATGAGTATATCATACAACTTATTTGTTTGCAGTTAAAAGCATTTTCTAGAGTCTCCATGCTTTTTTATCTGTTTAAACATTTCTTCAGTTTTTTTATACCTAAGTAGTGAGGGTAGTTGTAGCATTGTCCATATCCAGGCTTGTGTTTTGTGCCTAGCTGTTTGTTTGTAGAAGCTGTGTGTCTGAGCACATATTCTAGGCCATCTTAGTTTAGCCAAAGCCAGTATAGCATTTCAGTGAGAGTGAAGTGTTTATATTCATTGGCTGATTGGAGTTACCTGGACTATGACCTGGAGTAAGCACCTCATTGGTTCTTTCAAGCTTTTTTTTAAAGTTGTTTCAGGTTTCAACTTTCCTACATAATAAGTTAACTTGTGAGTGTCTCTGCCATTTCACACTGACCTAATCAAAGGAAGGGCACTGAGCAATCTGATCTGTGATATACAACATTAAGTATCTTGTTTTTGCTTATTTTTACGAGTTACTTTTATTGTCTGCTGCATACTTTTCTAGCTAGTTTCAGTGTGTGTGAGGTATTAAATAAAATGTTTCTACAATTGTTAAGCATCTGGATTTTATTCTTCTGATTTCCTGCCAAGTAATGAATCATATAACTTAATTGTTTGCAGTTAAAAGCATTCTCTAGATTCTCCTTACTTCTTTATCTGTTTAAACATTTCTGCAGTTTTTTGTACCAAAGTAGTGTGGGTTGTTGCAACATTGTCCATATTCAGGTGTGTGTTTTGGGCCTAGTGTTTTGTTGGTAGAGGCTGTGAGTCTCAGCACATGTTCCAGGCCATCTCAGTTTAGCCAAAGCCAGTATAGCATTTCAGTGCGAGTGAAGTGTTTATGGTCCTTGGCTCCTTGGGGTAACCTGGACTATGGCTTGTAGTAAGCACCTCACTGGTTCTTTCAAGCTTTTTTTTAAGTTGTTTCAGGTTTCAACTTTATTACATAAGAAGTTAACTGAGCAAACTGGAGGAAGGTCACTGAGCAAACAGATCTGTGATATATAATATTAAGTATCTTTTTTGCTTATTTTACAAGCTTTTTATAGCACCTTTTGTGTTTGCTGCATACTTTTCTAGCTAGTTTCACTGTGTGTGAGGTATTAACTAGAAATTTTCTAAAATGTTTAAGCATCTGTTTGGGTTTGTTTGTTCTGATTTCCTACCAAGGAGTGTATCATATAACTTAATTGTCTGCAATTAAAAGCACTCTCTAGACTTCTTTCTCCTTTATCTGTCTAAACATTTTTGCAGTTTTTTTCTACCTAAGTAGTGTGGATAGTTGTAGCATTGTCCATATTCAGGCTTATGTTTTGGGCCTAGTTTTTTTCTGGTAGAGGCTCTGTTTCTCAGCACATGTTTCAGGCCATTGTAGTTTAGCCAAAGCCAGTATAGCATATCAGTGACAGTGAAGTGTTTATGGTCATTGGTTGAATGGGGTTACCTGGACTACAGCTTGGACTAAGCACCTCATTGGTTCATTCTAGCTTTTTTTTAAACTTGTTTAAGGTTTCAGCTTTGTTACTTAAGAAGTTAACTTGTGAGTGTTTCTGCCATTTCACACTGAGCTAATTGGAGGAAGGGCACTGAGCAAACTGATCTGTGATATATAACATTAAGTGTCTTATTTTTTGCTTATTTTTGCAATTTTTTTATTGCAGCTTTATTGTTTGCTGCATACTTTTCTAGCTAGTTTCACTGTGTGTGAAGTATTAACTAGAAATTTTCTAAAATGTTTAAGCATCTGTTTGTGTTTGTATGCTCTGATTTCCTGCCAAAGAGTGTATCATATAACTTAATTGTCTGAAATTAAAAGCACTCTCTAGAGACTCCTTGCTCCTTTATCTGTTTAAACATTTCTGCAGTTTTTTCTACCTAAGTAGTGTGGGTAGTTGTAGCATTGTCCATATTCAGGCAACCTGGACTATAGTTTGGAGTAAGCACCTAACCGGTTCTTTTGAACTTTTTAAAAGTTGTTTCAGGTTTCAACCTGGTTACTTAAGAAGTTAACTTGTGAGTTTTTCTGTCATTTTACACTGAACTAATCAGAAGAAGGCAATGAGCAAACTGATCTGTGATATATAACATTAAGTATCCTGCTTTTTGCTTATTTTTACGAGTTATTTATAGCTCTTTTATTGTCTACAGCATGCTTTTCTAGCTAGTATCACTGTGTGTGAGTATTACCTAGAAATTTTCTAGAATTGTTAAGCATCTGTTTGGCTTTGTTTGTTCTGATTTCCTGCCAAGGAGTGCATCATATAACTTAATTGTCTGCAGTTAAAAACATTCTCTAAAGACTCCTTGCTCCTTTATCTGTTTAAACATTTCTGCAGTTTTTTCTAACTAAGTAATGTGGGTAGCTCTAGCGTTGTCCATATTCAGGTTTGTGTTTTGGCCCTATTTATTTGCTGGTAGAGGCTGTGTGTCTGAGCACATGTTCCAGGCGATGTTAGTTTAGTCAAAGCCAGTATAACGTTTCAGTGAGAGTGAAGTGTTTATGGTCCTTGGCTCCTTGGGGTTACATGGACTACGGCTTGGAGTAAGCACCTCATTGGTTCTTTCAAGCTTTTTTTTAAAGTTGTTTCTGGTTTCAACTTTGTTACTTAAGAAGTTAACTTGTGAGTGTTTCTGCAATTTCACACTGAGCTAATTGGAGGAAGGGCACTGAGCAAACGGATATGAGATATATAAAATTAAGTATCATGTTTTTTTGCTTATTTTTATGAGTTTTTTACAGCACCTTTATTGTCTGCCACATACTTTTCTAGCTAGATTCACTGTGTGTAAGGTATTAACTATAAATTTTCTAAAATGTTTAAGCATCTGTTTGGGTTTGTTTGTTCTGATTTCCTGCCAAGGAGTGTATCATATAACTTAATTGTCTGCAATTAAAAGCACTCTCTAGAGACACCTTGCTCCTTTATCTGTTTAAACATTTCTGCAGTTTTTTCTACCTAAGTAGTGTGGGTAGTTGTAGCACTGTCCATATTTAGGCTTATGCTTTGGGCCTACTTGTTTGTTGGCAGACACTGTGTGTCTGAGCACATGTTCCATGCCATCTTTGTTTAGTCAAAGCCAGTATAGCATTTCAGTGATAGTGAAGTGTTTATGGTCAATGGTTGATTGGGGTTACCTGGACTATGGCTTGGACTAAGCACCTCTTTAGTTCTTTCTAGCTTTTTTTAAAGCTGTTTCAGATTTCAACTTTGTTACTTAAGAAGTTAACTTGTGAGTGTTTCTGCCATTTCACACTGAGCTAATCGGAGGAAGGGCACTGAGCAAACTGATCTGTGATATCTAGCATTGTCCATATTCAGGCTTATGTTTTGGGACTAGTTGTTTGTTGGTAGAGGCTGTGTGTCTGACCACATGTTCCAGGCCATCGTAGTTACGCCAAAGCCAGTATAGCATTTCACTAAGAGTGAGGTTTTTATGGTGATTGGCTAATTGTGGATACCTGGACTATGGCTTGGAGTAAGCACCTAACTGGTTCTTTCGAACTTTTTTTAAAGTTGTTACAGGTTTCAACTTGGTTACTTAAGAAGTTAACTTGTGAGTGTTCCTGCCATTTCACACTGAGCTAATTGGAGGAAGGGCACTGAGCAATCTGATCTGTGATATCTAACATTAAGTATCCTGCTTTTTGCTTATTTTTACAAGTTATTTATAGCACTTTTATTGTCTGCTGCATACTTTTCCAGCTAGTTTCACTGTGTATGAGTATTAACTAGAAATGTTCTAGAATTGTTAGACATCTGTTTGGCTTTGCCTATTCTGATTTCCTGCCAAGGAGTGCATCATATAACTTAATTGTCTGCAGTTAAAAGCATCCTCTAAAGACTCTTTCCTCTTTTATCTGTTTAAAAATCTCTGCAGTTTTTTTCTAAGTAATGTGAGTAGTTGTAGCATTGTCCACATTCAGGCTTGTGTTCTGGGCCTAGTTGTTTTTTCATAGAGGCTGTGTGTCTGAGCACATGTTCCAGGCCATCTTAGTTTAGCCAAAGCCATTATAACATTTCAGTGAGAGTGAAGTGTTTATGGTCATTAGCTGATTGGAGTTACCTGGATTATGGCTTGGAGTAAGCACCTCATTGGTTCTTTCAAGCTTTTTTTTAAAGTTGTTTCAGGTTGCAACTTTCCTACTTAAGAAGTTAACTTGTGACTGTCTCTGCAATTTCACACTGAGGTAATCAAAGGAAGGGCCCTGAGCAATCTGATCTGTGATATATAACCTTAAGTATCCTGTTTTTTACTTATTTTTATGAGTTACTTACACCACTTTTATTGTCTGCTGCATACTTTTCTAGCTAGTTTCACTGTGTGTGATGTATTAACTAAAATTTTAATACAATTGTTAAACATCTGTTTGGGTTTTTCTTCTGATTTCCTGCCAAGGAGTGTATCATATAACTTAATTGTTTGCAGTTAAAAGCATTCTCTAGATTCTCCTTGCTCCTTTATCTGTTTAAACATTTCTGCATTTTTTTCTGCCTAAGTAATGAGTGTAGTTGTAGCATTGTCCATGTTTAGGCTTGTGGTTTGTGCATAGTTGTTTGTTGGTAGAGGCTGTGTGTCTGAGCACATGCTCCAGGCCATCTTAGTGTAGCCAAAGCCAGTATAGCATTTCAGTGAGAGTGAAGTATTTATGATCATTGGCTGATTGGATTTACCTAGAATACGGCTTGGAATAAGCAGCTCATTGGTTATTTCGAACTGTTTTTAACAGAGTTTTCAGGTTTCAACTGTGTTGCTTTAGAAGTTAACTTGTGAGTCTTTCTGCCATTTCACACTGAACTATACGGAGGAAGGGCACTGAGCAAACTGATCTGTAGTATTCAACATTAAGTATCCTGTTTTTGCTTATTTTTACGAGTTACTTATAGCACTTTTATTGTCTGCTGCATACTCTTCTAGCTAGTTTCAGTGTGTGTGAGGTATTAACTAATTTTTTTCTACAATTGTTAAGCATCTGGGTTTTTTTCTTCTGATTTCCTGCCAAGTAGTGAATAACTACTTAATTGTTTGCAGTTAAAAGCATTCTCCAGATTCTCCTTGCTTCTTTATCTGTTTAAACATTTCTGCAGTTTTTTCTACCTAAGTAGTGTAGGTTGTTGTAGTGTTGTCCATATTCAGGTTTGTGTTTTGGGCCTAGTGTTTTGTTGATAGAGGCTGTGGGTCTGAGCACATGTTCCAGGCCATCTCAGTTTAGCCAAAGCCAGTATAGCATTTTAGTGAAAGTGAAGTGTTTATGGTCATTGGTTGATTAGGGTTACCTGGACTATGGCTTGGAGTAAGCACCTCATTGGTTCTTTCGAGCTTTTTTTTAAGTTGTTTCAGGTTTCAACTTTGTTACTTAAGAAGTTAACTGAGCACACTGGAGGAAGGTCACTGAGAAAACCGATCTGTGATATATTACATTAAGTATCATGTTTTTTGCTTCTTTTTACGAGTTTTTTATAGCACCTTTTGTGTTTGCCGCATACTTTTCTAGCTAGTTTCACTGTGTGTGAGGTATTAACTAGAAATTTTCTAAAATGTTTAAGCATCTGTTTGGCTTTGTTTGTTCTGATTTCCTGCCAAGGAGTGTATCATATAACTTAATTGTCTGCAATTAAATGCACTCTCTAGACTCCTTGCTCCTTTATCTGTTTAAACATTTCTTCAGTTTTTTTCTACCTAAGTAGTGTGGATAGTTGTAGCATTATCCATATTCAGGCTTATGATTTGGCCCTAGTTGTTTGTTGGTAGTGGCTGTGTGTCTGACTACATGTTTCAGGCCATCGTAGTTTAGCCAAAGCAATTATAGCTTATCAGTGAGATTGAAGTGTTTATGGCCGTTGGTTGATTGAGGTTACCTGGACTACAGCTTGGACTAAGCACCTCATTGGTTCTTTCTCACCTTTTTTTTAATTTGTGTCAGGTTTCAACTTTGTTACTTAAGAGGTTAACTTGTGAGTGTTTCTGCCATTTCACACTGAGCTAATTGGAGGAAGGGCACTGAGCAAACTGATCTGTGATTTATAACATTAAGTGTCATGTTTTTGCTTATTTTTACGAATTTTTTTATAGCAGCTTTATTGTTTGCTGCATACTTTTCTAGCTAGTTTCACTGTGTGTGAAGTATTAACTAGAAATTTTCTAAAATGTTTAAGCATCTGTTTGGGTTTGTATATTCTGATTTCCTGCAAAGGAGTGTATCATATAACTTAATTGTCTGCAATTAAAATCACTCTCTAGAGACTCCTTGCTCCTTTATCTGTTTAAACATTTCTGCATTTTTTCTACCTAAGTAGTGTGGGTAGTTGTCGCATTGTCCATATTCAGGCTACCTGGACTATGGCTTGGAGTAAGCACCCAATTGTTTTTTTTAACTTTTTTAAAGTTGTTTCAGGTTTCAACTTGGTTACTTAAGAAGTTAACTTGTGAGTGTTTCTGCCATTTCCCACTGAGCTAATCGGAAGAAGGGCAATGAGCAAACTGATCTGTGATATCTATCATTAAGTATCCTGCTTTTTCCTTATTTTTACGAGTTATTTCTAGCACTTTTATTGTCTGCTGCATACTTTTCTAGCTAGTTTCACTGTGTTCCAGGCCATCTTAGTTTAGTCAAAGCCTGTATAACACTTCAGTGAGAGTAAAGTGTTTATGGTCCTTGGCTCCTTGGGGTTACCTGGACTATGGCTTGGAGCAAGCACCTCATTGGTTCTTTCAAGATTTTTTTTCAAAGTTGTTTCAGGTTTCAACTTTGTTACTTAAGAAGTTAACTTGTGAGTGTTTTTGCAATTTCACACTGAGCTGATTGGAGGAAGGGCACTGAGCAAACTGATCTGTGATATCTAACATTAAGTATCCTGTTTTTGCTTACTTTTACGAGTTATTTATAGCACTTTTATTGTCTGCTGCATACTTTTCTACCTAGTTTCACCGTGTGATATATAAAATTAAGTATCATGTTTTTTGCTTATTTTTACGAGTTTTTTATAGCACCTTTATTGTCTGCCGCATACTTTTCTAGCTAGTTTCACTGTGCATAAGGTATTAACTAGAAATTTTCTAAAATGTTTAAGCATCTGTTTGAGTTTGTTCTAATTTCCTGCCAAGGAGTGTTTTTGCAATTTCACACTGAGCTAATCGGGGAAGGGCACTGAGCAAACTGATTTGTGATATCTAACATTAAGTATCCTTCTTTTTGCTTATTTTTATGAGTTATTTATAGCACTTTTATTTTCTTCTGCATACTTTTCTAGCTAGTTTCACTGCTTTTGAGGTATTAACTAGAAACTTTCTACAGTTGGTAAGCATCTGTTTGGGTTAGTTTGTTCTGATTTCCTGCCAAGGAGTGTATCATATAACTTAATTGTTTGGAGTTAAACCCATTGTCTAGAGTCTCCTTGATCCTTTATCGGTTTAAACATTTCTGCAGTTTTTTCTACCTAAGTAGTGTGAGTAGTTGTAGCATTGTCCATATTCAGGCTTGTGTTTTAGGCCTAGTTTTTTTTTTGTAGAGGCTGCGTGTCTGAGCACATTTTCCAGGCCATCTTAGTTTAGAAAAGCCAGTATACCATTTCAGTGAAAGTGAAGTGTTTATGGTCATTAGCTAATTGGTGTTACCTGGACTATGGCTTGGAGTAAGCACCTCATTGGTTCTTTCTCACCTTTTTTTTAATTTGTGTCAGGTTTCAACTTTGTTACTTAAGAGGTTAACTTGTGAGTGTTTCTGCCATTTCACACTGAGCTAATTGGAGGAAGGGCACTGAGCAAACTGATCTGTGATTTATAACATTAAGTGTCATGTTTTTGCTTATCTTTACGAATTTTTTTATAGCAGCTTTATTGTTTGCTGCATACTTTTCTAGCTAGTTTCACTGTGTGTGAAGTATTAACTAGAAATTTTCTAAAATGTTTAAGCATCTGTTTGGGTTTGTATATTCTGATTTCCTGCAAAGGAGTGTATCATATAACTTAATTGTCTGCAATTAAAATCACTCTCTAGAGACTCCTTGCTCCTTTATCTGTTTAAACATTTCTGCATTTTTTCTACCTAAGTAGTGTGGGTAGTTGTCGCATTGTACATATTCAGGCTACCTGGACTATGGCTTGGAGTAAGCACCTAATTGTTTTTTTTTTTAAACTTTTTTAAAGTTGTTTCAGGTTTCAACTTGGTTACTTAAGAAGTTAACTTGTGAGTGTTTCTGCCATTTCCCACTGAGCTAATCGGAAGAAGGGCAATGAGCAAACTGATCTGTGATATCTATCATTAAGTATCCTGCTTTTTCCTTATTGTTACGAGTTATTTCTAGCACTTTTATTGTCTGCTGCATACTTTTCTAGCTAGTTTCACTGTGTTCCAGGCCATCTTAGTTTAGTCAAAGCCTGTATAACACTTCAGTGAGAGTAAAGTGTTTATGGTCCTTGGCTCCTTGGGGTTACCTGGACTATGGCTTGGAGCAAGCACCTCATTGGTTCTTTCAAGATTTTTTTTCAAAGTTGTTTCAGGTTTCAACTTTGTTACTTAAGAAGTTAACTTGTGAGTGTTTTTGCAATTTCACACTGAGCTGATTGGAGGAAGGGCACTGAGCAAACTGATCTGTGATATCTAACATTAAGTATCCTGTTTTTGCTTACTTTTACGAGTTATTTATAGCACTTTTATTGTCTGCTGCATACTTTTCTACCTAGTTTCACTGTGTGATATATAAAATTAAGTATCATGTTTTTTGCTTATTTTTACGAGTTTTTTATAGAACCTTTATTGTCTGCCGCATACTTTTCTAGCTAGTTTCACTGTGCATAAGGTATTAACTAGAAATTTTCTAAAATGTTTAAGCATCTGTTTGAGTTTGTTCTAATTTCCTGCCAAGGAGTGTTTTTGCAATTTCACACTGAGCTAATCGGGGAAGGGCACTGAGCAAACTGATTTGTGATATTTAACATTAAGTATCCTTCTTTTTGCTTATTTTTATGAGTTATTTATAGCACTTTTATTTTCTTCTGCATACTTTTCTAGCTAGTTTCACTGCTTTTGAGGTATTAACTAGAAACTTTCTACAGTTGGTAAGCATCTGTTTGGGTTAGTTTGTTCTGATTTCCTGCCAAGGAGTGTATCATATAACTTAATTGTTTGGAGTTAAACCCATTGTCTAGAGTCTCCTTGATCCTTTATCGGTTTAAACATTTCTGCAGTTTTTTCTACCTAAGTAGTGTGAGTAGTTGTAGCATTGTCCATATTCAGGCTTGTGTTTTAGGCCTAGTTTTTTTTTTTTTGTAGAGGCTGCGTGTCTGAGCACATTTTCCAGGCCATCTTAGTTTAGAAAAGCCAGTATACCATTTCAGTGAAAGTGAAGTGTTTATGGTCATTAGCTAATTGGTGTTACCTGGACTATGGCTTGGAGTAAGCACCTCATTGGTTCTTTCAAGCTTTTTTTTTTTAAGTTGTTTCAGGTTTCAGCTTTCCTACTTAAGAAGTTAACTTGTGAGTGTCTCTGTCATTTCACACTGAGCTAATCAAAGGAAAGGCACAGATCAATCTGATCTGTGATATATAACCTTAAGTATCCTGTTTTTTACTTATTTGTATGAGTTACTTATACCACTTTTATTGTCTGCTGCATAATTTTCTAGCTAGTTTAACTGTGTGTAATGTATTAACTAAAATTTTTCTACAATTGTTAAACATCTGTTTGGGTTTTTCTTCTGATTTCTTGTCAAGGAGTGTACCATGTAACTTGTTTGCAGTTAAAAGCATTTTCTAGAATCTCCTTGCTCCTTTATCTGCTTAAACATTTCTGCATTTTTTTACACCTAAGTAGTGAGTGTAGTTGGAGCATTGTCCATATTTAGGCTTGTGGCTTGGGCTTAGTTGTTTGTTGGTAGAGGCTGTGTGTCTGAGCACATGCTCCAGGCCATCTTAGTATAGCCAAAGCCAGTATAGCATTTCAGTGAGAGTGAAGTGTTTATGGTCATTGGCTGATTCGGTTTACCTAGAATACGGCTTGGAATAAGCAGCTCATTGGTTATTTTGAGCTTTTTTTAACAGAGTTTTCAGATTTCAACTGCGTTACTTTAGAAGTTAACTTGTGAGTCTTTTTGCCATTTCACACTGAGCTAATCGGAGGAAGGGCACTAAGCAAACTGATCTGTGATATACAACATTAAGTATCCTGTTTTTGCTTATTTTTATGAGTTACTTATAGCACTTTTATTGCCTGCTGCATACTTTCCTAGCTAGTTTCAGTGTGTGTGAGGTATTAACTAAAATTTTTCTACAATTGTTAAGTATCTGTTTTTTTTCTTGTGATTTTCTGCCAAGTAGTGAATCATATAACTTAATCGTTTGCAGTTAAAAGCGTTCTCTAGATTCTCCTTGCTTCGTTATCTGTTTAAACATTTATACAAAACGAGAAGGTGTCCAAAGCTAGCTCCAGGAGCCCAAAATCAAGTAGAATTTGAAATTCTTAACGCAAGTTTTTATTAGTATAAAATAGATCCACAGCGTTTTCGCTACTGTAAACCTCAGTAGCTTCTTCAGAGAATCAAACAGTGTGGCGCCAAAATTCAAAATTTAAATACAAGTGATATCACAACTAAAAAGCGTCACTTCCGCATAACTCGAATAATACATATAATTAACATTATTTAAAATCAACAAATTAAGAAAGATGTACTATGTAAAAGTACTATGTTGGTAAAACAGATCGGAAATTTAAAGAAAGTATTTACCAACATATGTACGCCATCAAGAAAAGTAAAACTGACAACGCCTTAGCTAAGCACATCAGTCATAATGTAGGGCACAGCTTTCATTTGACTGCCATTGACCATGTCCCACATAACAACAGGGGTGGTCCAACAGCATTACTTTTAGAAACCAAAGAACTTGAATGGCAGATAAAACTGGAGGCTTTTCACTATCCTGGTTTAAATGAAAACTGTAACATCTCATGTTTCCTTAAATTTAAAAGCTACTTGAGATAACTGTATCTCTTCCAATCATAGTTATTATTTTTTCAGATACTATACACTAGTAAAATTATGGCAGTCACCATATTACATTAGCCTAACATGTTAATGGCTGGTTTAGTTAACTTAATATACTTTTATACTTTTTAAATTTGTAATACATGTGACCAGCACTGGTAGTCTTGGCACATTTTTTAGATTTAAAGATACTTAGTAATCCCTGTAAAAAGCTATTTTGTCAAGTTTTTCTTGAAAAGTTGCTTTATTGGTTTACATATGTAACATAATTATACGTGACTTGACACTAACAGCTCAATGTTTAGCTGAGAAAAACTATGTAACGTCTGTGGATAAATTTGACATGCCGTCTTTATTCGCTTCAATTACACAGTAACATAATTATACGTGACTTGACACTAACAGCTCAATGTTTAGCTGAGAAAAACTATGTAACTAGAAAAAGTAGCAGATGTTAACCAATTTATTCATTCTTATTAGTAACTTTAAAGTTGACAAGCATTTTATCTTTCTTAATTTGTTGATTTTAAATAATGTTAATTATATGTATTATTCAAGTTATGCGGAAGTGACGCTTTTTAGTTGTGATATCACTTGTATTTAAATTTTGAATTTTGGCGCCACACTGTTTGATTCTCTGAAGAAGCTACTGAGGTTTACAGTAGCAAAAACACTGTGGATCTATTTTATACTAATAAAAACTTGCGTTAAGAATTTCAAAGTCTACTTGATTTTGGGCTTCTGTAGCTAGCTTTGGACACCTGTGCCGTTTTGTATCGTTGGTTTATTTTGAGATAACAGTTTGTGTGTTTTACTTGGCCATGGCTACAGGAGGTCTGAACAGCCCAGAGAGTCCTAATATCTTTGGATCAATACATCCAGACGGCTCTGTGGATAAATTTGACATGCCGTCTTTATTCGCTTCAATTACACAGCGACTTGACACGCTCAACGCACGCTTAGATAACTTGGACCATAGAATTTCTAACGGTCATAACCAGCGGCATAACGGGAGCGTAATCACACAGCATGGCTCATTTTCCAACTCCAGCTCTGTTCTCATCCCAGATGGTCAACCTATTTTATCTAATTCCACCACTAGAAGCCCTGGTTCTATATCCCGAGCAGAACAAGGTACACCTGGAGCTGACAACGCCACTTCAGAAACTAGGGAAGCATTCAGTAACCCAAATCCCATGCTTATAGGAGTTCCCACACTGCGAGAGTGGATTGGGGATATGGATTCATTCACATTCTCTCAACATCCCTCACAGGAACTA
Organism: Protopterus annectens; assembly: GCF_019279795.1. Lineage (NCBI taxonomy): Eukaryota > Metazoa > Chordata > Ceratodontiformes > Protopteridae > Protopterus > Protopterus annectens. Next base: position 87,579,065 of record NC_056737.1, read on the forward strand.
CCGGCAACGAGAACGGGTAATTCTCTTACAACAACGGATTCTATAGTGAATAAACTAAAGGTACTTGATCTTAAATTGCTAAAACTAAGAAAGTTACAGCTAGAAGTTTGCTATTTCAAACAATGCCTGCAGGATAAAATTATACCTAAAGGTTTGCGCAGCACTTTTGCTCCTACAGGTCTATTTGTTGATGCTGCGTTTTTATCAGACCTTAAAACATTATTTGATCAGCAAGGCATACAACTCTTAGAGTTAATGGTCAAACACTATTCTTCCTGTATATCTACACTCACATTAGAAATCAATGACTTGGATAATTTGATCAAGTTGGACTTGGACTTTGTCAGATATAAATACGACTACACTCGTATTTTTAACAGCATTGATGCACTGTTAATTAAGCTAAAAGCTAATAAATCAAAAAAACTAAGTAGAGATAGACTCATCTACCAACAGAACAGGGCCTACGTCAAGTTAGTGTTACCCATTACTCATAATGGGCCTTCAACTACTGCTTCTACAACTTCCAACAATGACAGTGACTCTGGCCAACTTCATGGTTCTAACTTGGACACTATCCAAGAAGATAATGACACTGGCTTTGTTCAAGGCCCTCGTCGGAGTAATAGAATCAAAGCAAATAGGAACAATAAATTTAACAATAATTCTCATCATCAAGGAGAGGGGGAATTTGACCACTATAATAATGACAACACTGGTGTTTTTTTAGGGCAGCGCAACAACAATCGCCAGCCTGGGTACAAGAACAGGTACTGGAACAATCGCCTAACTTAGACTTGGATCCTGACTTAGACATTGGACATAACACAGGTTTAAAGATTGTACTTAATACTAAGGGTGATTTTAAAATTTATAATTTTTCTAGTTTTACATTAGAACAAGAACTAGTTGATCTGCTGGCTCTTGGCAACACTTTCGTGCCTAGTCACAATTTTAATTTAACAAACACCATAATAGACTTAAAATGTTTTGTACGTAAACTTAACTTGGGATTATTGTTCTCTACTCCTATAGGACAGGATTCTTCTAACCTTAAATTGTTGAGTGTTTTTAACCCGCCATTACATCCTGAACTCCATCCGTTCGAGAGAGCATGTGAACTTGACTTGAGACACTTGGATAGGAATCATGCACTTTTTTCTAGACAACAGAAAGATAATATTTCTAAGGGTCAAAAGTTCTTATTGAATGAACTTTGTAATCTGCCAGTAAGAGTTTTGAAACCAGATAAAGGGGACGGGCTTGTCATTTTTGACAACATAGACTATAAAGAAAAGATATTGCAAATTTTGGACAGCCCGGCCTATAAACTTTCGTCCTTAAATGAAATGAACAAAGCCTATTCTAGAAATAGAGGCTATTTTAGAGATCTCTTTCTTTCGGGCAAGATAGACCTTGACACTTACCATTTTATAGACATCACATTTCCTAAGGCTCCCATTATCTTCGGGATTCCTAAAATCCACAAAGATTTACATAACCCACCCATGAGAGCTTTAGTAGATGGCAGATCATCTATGACCCACTCTTGTGCACGTTTGGTTCACAACATCCTATCCAAGCATCTTAAATGTGCCTCCGGTATTTGTAAGGACTCTTGGTCCTTTCTTGCTGACATTAATAGGCTCACTTTAGATCACTCCTGCAACTTCCTCACCATAGATGTTGTGGACCTTTACACCTCTATCCCACATTTAGAGGCCACAGAATGGATAACTAGTATCATGACCAATTTAGGTGCCCCCAAAGATGAGATTGACATTGTCTCTGAACTTTTGGACATCATTCTAACATCTAACTTTTTCATCTTTGAGAAGCAATACTATTTAGAGACACAAGGTATTGCTATGGGGTCACCTTGTGGCACCAGTGTTGCTAACGCATTTGTAGCACACTGGGAGAGGCAATTTATCCTAAACAATCCAGACTTTAAACATCAGTTGGCCTATTATACCAGATACCTTGACAATATTTTCATCTTGTTTAAAGGTACTGCAGAGGAAGCTGCAGGTTTGTTAGAATAAATGAACAACACTACTCACTTTTTTAAGTTTACATATCATTTTTCAACATCATCTATAGACTACTTAGACGTCAAACTGGAAAAAGATATGTCGAATGGATCCCTAACATCTTCTATTTATAGAAAGCCAACTTATTGCAATTCATTCCTTCATTTTTCCAGCCAACATCCATTTAAGCAAAAAAGATCAATAGTCAAAGGACAACTCATAAGAACAGCTAAGATGTGCAGTACTATAGCCAATTTTGACGCAGAATGTCAACTTTTGGTCAAGATGTTCGCTAGCCGTGACTACCCTGAGGCACTAATAGATGAATTAACACAGGAAGTTAAAAATAAGAGGTTAGGGGGCTTCTATAAACCTCTTTTAGACAATAAACCTGAGGCCTCTGTTGATGGAATCACCATTTTATCAGAGGTTCTGAATATGGCTACCAATATTCCTATGTCTCAAATCACTAATGAAACTCAAAAGTTTTCTACTAGTTTCATTACTATGTACAGTTCAGATTCTAATCAGATACGTTCTATCATTTACAAGAACTGGTACTTTATTACTAGTAATAACTCACTACTAGAGAAATTAGGTAGTAGCCCTCTGATAGTTTACAGAAGAGGGAACAACTTAAAAACACTCTTAGAGAAACATAAAAATAACGACTTGTTCTCTAAACAAAAAGGCACCTTTATGTGTGGTCACTGTAATTGGTGTAGCTGTTTAAGGACAGGTAACTCTTTCCAGATTAAGGGTAAGAAATACAGCATTTATCATAAAATGAACTGTGAGACTAAGTCCATAGTTTACTTAGCTATTTGTGATTGTTGTCCGGCGTACTATGTTGGTAAAACAGATCGGAAATTTAAAGAAAGGATTTACCAACATATGTACGCCATCAAGAAAAGTAAAACTGACAACGCCTTAGCTAAGCACATCAGTCATAATGTAGGGCACAGCTTTCATTTTACTGCCATTGACCATGTCCCACATAACAACAGGGATGGTCCAACAGCATTACTTTTAGAAACCAAAGAAATTGAATGGCAGATAAAACTAGAGGCTTTTCACTATCCTGGTTTAAATGAAAACTGTAACATCTCATGTTTCCTTAAATTTAAAAGCTACTTGAGATAACTGTATCTCTTCCAATCATAGTTATTATTTTTTCAGATACTATACACTAGTAAAATTATGGCAGTCACCATATTACATTAGCCTAACATGTTAATGGCTGGTTTAGTTAACTTAATATACTTTTATACTTTTTAAATTTGTAATACATGTGACCAGCACTGGTAGTCTTGGCACATTTTTTAGATTTAAAGATACTTAGTAATCCCTGTAAAAAGCTATTTTGTCAAGTTTTTCTTGAAAAGTTGCTTTATTGGTTTACATATGTAAGATAATTATCATTGACTTGACACTAACAGCTCAATGTTAAGCTTTATTGGTTTTTACAGTACTGTGACAAGC
>NC_056737.1:87583079-87623079 GCF_019279795.1 Protopterus annectens
ACCATCAGAGATGCATCAAATGTTGTTATCCGTGAACTGTTAAATTTTTGACCTGGCAAAAACATTCCTTGTGTTTGTCAGACATTGCAAAACATCTGCTACAAAAATTCTCTTCCCTGATCTTGACAAGTGCACACCAACCTGTTTAAATACATGTGCCCAAAATTAAGCTTGGACGCTCTACACATTTTGACTTTTTTTTAAAACGGCATTTTTTTATGTAAGTATTTACCCAAAATGTATTTTCGTTCATAATAACCTGACTCTCTTTTCTATATCTGATTTGTGAAAAATATGTCTAACACCTGTACAAGCTATGCTATGTAAGAGGGCTGTAAGTTTCCTACTAACAGTCAGAGAGTCCTTGTGGATTAGAACATTTGTACCAACATGAATAAAAACAGATATGTACTTCCTTACATTAAGGCATTCTAAGGCCTGCCTCACATCCTCTGTGTTTGCTCATGGCAAGCATAACACTGTTCAATGTTCTTTATCTTCTCTGCAAATGTATCAGTTCCTCTAATAATTGAATCTCTAATTACAAGAATATCTTTTCTAACCAAATCTGAAGAATCCTCAGCTTCTAATTTAGTAATATCTGCTCTGTCAGTTGTTATAAAGGACTGATCTTCATAACCATTAGTCTTATTAATCCCACTGTTTTATTGTTTATTATATCCACAAACATACAGTTTGTATACAATCGGCTTTGTACAGCCACAGCTTGAGCCATGTTGTTAGTGTCTATCTTTCTCCTCTTTTCCTTACAGTAATGTTCTTCAACCCTTCCATAATCAGTTTTGATTTCTTCCTTTTCACCTGCCTCTTACCTCTTTTATTCTGTTGTCTGAAGATTATGTCTGCCAACAATGGTCACTGTCAACAGGGAGTCTCCCTTCCCTTGAATTCCATTGACTACAAATATAATTTAAGAATGTGGTGCACTCCTCTCCATGAGCTTTTCTATCAGTAAAAGGATACATGTAATGACTGTGAATTCATCGGAAACACATTTTTATTTAAAATTATACTTGTATACTCTGTTTTCAATACATTGTCCACGAGTCAATACTTTATAATATAGCAGGGGAATAGAGAGCATTGTACTCCCACAAAGAGGGGTATAGGGAGCTTTTTACTTCCATAATATCATTTGATATATTAATCCCAAATGACCAACATACATTGAAGAAAGAGCATGTCAGAGAATTCAAGTCAGTGACATCTACTTTCAGAAAAATGGGTATTCCAATAGTTGTCAGTTACAGTATTTTTATTTGTTATAAATACTTAAATATCTTTAATTGATTTGTTGTGGTACTAAATGAAGGCCTTAACAAATGTAGGCGAACAGGAAAAAAGTAAAAAAAGTGTAATATAAAAGTGACAGCAGAATGGTAGAACTGTAAAATAACAACAAACATACATACACACACACACACACACACACACACACACACACACACATATATGTGTGTGTGTGTGTGTGTGTGTGTGTGTGTGTGTGTACACGTATACACACATACACACACACACACACACACACATATATATATATATATATATATATATATATATATACATATATATATATATATATATATATATATATATATATATATATATATATATATTTATATACACAAATATTTCAAGCACGGGTATTAATGCCCTTCTAGACTGCCAATATACCAAAACACTTGCTCCCATAATAAGTGTCTCAGCTGTTCTCATATTGTCTAAACTAGTGCTTACATTGATGTAATTGGATGGTACTGTGGTTCAGCAGGTTGTGTTGTCGCCTCACAGCAAGAGGTTCTCCGGTTTGATTCTCAGCTGGGGTGCCTTCTGTGTGGAGTCTGGATGTCCTCCCTGCGTTCATGTGGGTTTCCTCCACATACTCCAGTTTCCTCACACTTTAGAAAGGCATGCGTCTGAAGTGTTTCTCCCCAGGCCTCCACTGAAAATTAGTTTGTTCCAAGTTGCACTTTCCTGGTAAACGAATGTTAAATAAAATAAATAAATACAAAATTTGGTCTATTCCATGCATCAGCTGCTCTCTCAGAGAACCAGGTAGTACACTTCTCATTCCTATAGCGTCTTCTACACAGGTTGTCTGATGATTCTCTACTACCGTTTGATAACCCCAAACATTCTCAGATATAGTTGTCTCAAAATGTCCTGTATACCTGAATAAAATCTTCTCTTTAAATACCTGTATGAGGCATTGTACAAGTTCAGATATTTTAGTGAGAAGAAGAACGAAGTTCAAGCACCAAAATGGAATTTATTAAAACCACAAAAAACTTGAGAAACCAACAAAAGTAAAAAAGTAAAAACGAATTGACCTAGGCTTCGTCCTGTCAGCAGGACTTCTTCAGAATGACATTGTATGCATACAACCACCCTATATAGATCCACCCCTCTTAAATCAAACAGTAACCACTTAGTCAATAATCCAATTACATAAATTAAATAACTCAAAGTTAAAACCAATTAATTATAGAAATACAAAAATGTGAAAATACAGAAAAATCCCAATACATTGAACTATATACCATCAATATTTACTAAATAAATAATTGATTTAATAAAACACAATAAACATATCTGTTAAAAGTCTGTTAAAATTACATATGTTTTAAACTTTTAACATTTGCCTAAAATGTGTTTAAACTTAAGTAAAGGCATAATAGTTATATAGTCATTAATACCAGGATAATTTTGTGCATCCAATCTTAATTGCCATTTTAATTCGCATATGTCTAAATGTACATCCAAAATCCTAACTTGTGTGTCGCCCTTGATTTGTTGCAACACACAAAATTTAAAATAGTGATCAGTATTGTTAACAATGTGCCTTGCTAAAGCATTGGTAAGCTTAAAGTGTTTAATGTCTAAAATGTGTTCCCTAATTCTCTCTCTAAAATACCTACATGTTTTCCCACATAAAATACCGGGCACACCTGGCACGTTGCCAGATAAACCACATTTTGGATATAACAGTCAAAATGGCCCAAGATGGATATATGGTGTTTGTTAACCGTGAAGTTAGTCCCCGTGGGTAATATATATTGGCAAGTAGAACATCTTCCACATTTAAAATTGCCCAACCTCCTATATTTGATAGACCCTTAGAAGGAAGACATCTTTCAAAAATATCTTTCAAGGATGAATCCTTCTTATAAATGAATTTGGGCAATCCCCTAATTTTTGCACCCACATTTTTATCCAATTGTAAAATGCCCCAATGTTTGTTGACCATCCATGTGATCCAATCAGTATCCCATTAAAGGTGGTGATGAACAACAATGGAAGAGTGCCCATAATGTTTGATTTATTGGACGTTGTCCCACAATTGTCTGTGTTATCAAAATTAAGAATAGGTTTATAAATACTTTTTTCTCTTTTATTTATGATCTCACTGTGAAGCTCCATACATAATTCCTTAGGGTAACCTCTGTTTAAAAATAGCCCCACCATGTAATTTAATTCATCCACAAAGTCCCCCTGGTCACTGACCATCCTGGCAGCTCTTACCATTTGCCCCTTAATAATAGCTCTATTCTGATGCCTGGGGTGCCAACTGTTATACTGAAGGTAAGAGTTGGAAAATGTAGGTTTCCTATAAATGTTAGATCTCATAATACCATGTGTTCTATCCATGGTTATTCTTACATCCAAATATGTAATAGTGTCAGCATTACGTTCATGCGTTAACTTTAAAAACCATACCGTGTTGTTAATTTATCTAATAAAGGCATCAAGTGCCTCCACTTCACCCTCCCAAGCAATGAATATATCGTCCAAAAATCGAGTGTATAATTTTATATACATGTTGTAATCACTAGCAAATATGTATCTTTGTTCCCAATAGAATAGTTTCTCACATTTTTGTGGTTTTAATAAATTCCATTTTGGTGCTTGAACTTCGTTCTTCTTCTCATCGAATTATTGTTTTTTACGTGGTTGGTTCTTGGTTGGTTCAGATATTTTAGTCTTTCCTAGTAACATAAATTTTCACATCCAGGGGTGCCCTTAGTATATTCTCGTTGTACTCTTTCCAGTTAACTTATGCTGTTTTCTTATAAGACTTCCACATTGTTATTCCATGCTCAACTTTGGGACTAATGTAACTAACAAAAATGTATCATAATGTCTCTTATTATACAACCTACAGTTCTATAACTATCATTATACCATGACCCCCCCAAAACGTGCACGCTGATTGCCCAGCGTGCCCGTTGTAAATCGAGTTATACTAATGGAAAAAGGTCCGGTCGCCCGGACTTTTTTCCATTAGTATAACTCGTTTTTTTAAAACACTGTCTCACTATGTTAAATGGGTTTAACATAGCGAGACAGCTTTAAAATAAGCAACGGAGATCTCTGTTGCTTATTTTAAAGCTGTCTCGCTATGTTTAACCCATTTAACATAGCGACAGTGTTTAAAAAGTTTAACATAGCGAGCCACTAAAAAAATGCAACGGAGATCTTGCTTTCTCCGTTGCTTTTACCCACAGCTCTGATGTACTGCGCAGGCGCGCAGTACATCAGAACTGCCGCGGATGCCAGATATCTGCGGAAGGGCAGTAAACAGGCATTATACTATGCCATTATTTAAGAAAAGTAATAGTTTCTTTTCTTAAATAATGTCATAATATAATAGCAATAACCACTTCTGGGTGTGGGTAATGCTAAATTTACCCACGGTTGGCTTTGTCTGGTCCCTCGGGCTTTGCCCTCGGGACCAAACCACGCCAACCGTGGGTAAATTTAGCATTACCCACACCCAGGCATGGGTTATTGCTATATTAATCAATTGGGTGACATGATTAGAAAAACTAATAGCTGAATCTACCCATATACTGAGGTCGTAAATTGAATCTACAGTTTCAATCACTGTGTGCTGAATTAAATATTCACCTTTCAATTTATGTCACCTAAATCTCATATGCTTAGTTTTTGATATATTTATCAGCATATTATTCTCCTGTGCCCAAATGGTCAATTTAGTCAAGTTCTTTTGCAGACATGCCCTATCTGTAATCATTTCACCAAATTTCAAGTCATCTACATACAGACTGTAGAACACATCATATGAAAATGATAGATCTGAAAGATAGAATCAAAACAAGTATCGGCCTAGGACAGAGCCCTGTGGGACACCCTGACTACAACCAAGGATTTCCGATTTGTAAGCCGTACATTCAAGAGTACATCAGTATCTAGTTGTTCTAATTTCTTCATCAATATTTTGTGTATGACCCTGTCAAATGCTGAAGTTAAATCTACAAAAATTACTTCACAGCACAATTTTTCATTCATAGTTGTTATTATATTGTTATAGAATATCATGTTAGATGTGATAATATATATATTCTCAACATATTACCTTCTCCATTATTTTTCCATAACACAAAAGTAAAATTAAGGGTCTGTATGACTATAGGTTTGTCCTACTCCCTTTTCCCTTAAAGATGGGTTTAACAAATGCATGTCTCTAGTCTTGAGGAATCTCTCCATATTTATATGACCTAGTAAGTAAAGGATATAATGGTATTATATGTTCTTGCTGAAGTGTTCTCAGGTCATTATTACTAATTCTGTCACCTCCCTGGGCTTTTATTTGGATCCAGTTTGCATAGTTCTTTTTCACTTTAATCTAGTTTGATTTCAGTATCTGAGGATAAAACTAGGACAACTAATCACCCCTTTTGTGGATCCAAACTGCTTTGCATAAGAGTTTGTAAATATATTTATAATCTGTTGTGTCTAAGAATAAATTTTAGAATCTAAACACAGTTTATCAGTTTGTCTTTACTCTTTCTTCATCTTATGTATCTATAAAATGTTTTCCTATTGTGTTTCTATATCATTATATAAATTTTCTTCATTTTTTTTTTATCTTGTCTCACACTATGGGCCAGATTCAATAAAGCCTACACTAAGTGTACATGATATCTATACAAGAGCATTCTTATCACATTTTTTGTGCTTTCCAGTCACTCAGAAAGATTACACCAAGTGTGCATGTAGTCTACGTTTTGTGGTAACCTTTATGAATCCCTGTCAGTATTTAAAGCTGCAAGAATATCAGTATGAAAACTAAAATTAGATGGAAGAAGATGTGAATTATGCCTGTGTTGTCTGTTCACTCAGAACACTGTACATTTAGTGTACACTTAGTGTAGGCATTACTGAATCCCAGAGTATGTTTAATTTGTCTCTCCAGCTTGTTTGCTTCAGTTTTCACAGTTGTAGTTTTAACTTTTTTCCATTTCTTAGGTTTTTTTGTCTCTCACCTTAAACAAGTATCTTGTTCTTATGGAAATATATCCTTCTGATGTTGTGTGCCTAGATCCTGATAGTAAGCATTTTTATTTTTTTTTTTATTTAATTATTTCCATTCAATCAATTTCTCTTTCAAAATGTTCTATATTCCTTCTGCAGTTTTTCCACTGAATGCATCACTCCAATTAGTTTTGCAGAGTGAATGTTTTGCTTCAGTATAACCTGATATTAATATTCTGTGCATTGGTTTAGATTTCATTTTGGCAGAATTATCTAGAACAAATTAACCATCATTATAACACCATGATAACTGCATATCAACAGTGGTAAAACTTGACAAGAAATAAAGAATAGTTGTGTAAAATCTTACCATAACCATAGATGTCCTCCTCCTCCTTCATGTTGCAGTATTCCAATTCTTGGATTTTCCTGTCTTGTTACCCAAACATCCAGCCAGTATACAAAAGCTTGTAATCACTGCTGGGTATGAGGGGCATCTGATGTTGGCTAAGGGAATGTGGGCCATAAAAGTGACATCTGCACATACCAGACCTCAAAACTGAGTGCCCCAGTCAGACCCTAGTCCAAGGAAAACTGTATAAGTCCAGTGCCATCCAAGACAGAACAGTTCAAGGAAAGAAGAGGGGAAGAAGGGAGGGAAGGAATACTGCAACGTGGAAGAGAAGAACATCTATGGTTATGCTAAGATTTTACACAACTATTCTATGTCCTTCTATTCTCATGTTGCAGTATTCCAACTCTTGGGTGAATACCAAAGCTCACTGGGAAGAAGAGGGGGTGGCTTGGAATTATTTTCTATAAATCCATGAAGGATTGCCCTAACAAATCCAGCCCTGGATTTGGAAATGTTGTCCAATTTGTAATTCTTGGTAAAGGTGTGGACAGAGGTCCATGTAGCTGCCTCTAAAATGATGGCAGTGTCTAATCCTTTAAAGAAAGTTACAGATGAAGCCAGAGCCCTAGCAGGGTATGCTTTAATTTTGGACCCCAAAGACTTCCCATGGTATGCATAGCAGAAGGAAATTTTTTTGAAATCCAGGCTGAAATTGTCTGCTTTGTTATTGCTTTGCAAAAGCCAAACAACAAAGACTGCTGACTAGGAGTATGAAGTAAGACAGTGAAAAAATGTAGAAAAACAAAATACTCCAGACTGCCATGACTGAGTAACATGAAAAGTATTTGTTTACAAAAAGAAGAGCGCTTTTGCAGTAGAGAAATACCGCTTCTTCAGACCAAGAATACAAATTCAGTATGTACATTTAAAATAAATACAAACCAATCAGGATCCCAAAACTAAATCACATGTTAAAATACAAATATAAAATAGAAATTAAGAGATTTAAAAGGAGCCTATAAGGATGAAGAACAAGACCAAATCTCTTACATCAATGTAAAACATTCAATCAAAAGATAGGTTGAATGAAAAATGCACTTTCACTCCATGACGAAGGGCGTTAAAAAACTTTATCAGCAGTTAAGAAGAAATGCTCTGCACCAGAATGCCTAACATTGGATAAAATTTTAAAATAAGAGAGCCTATTGGTCGAGCAAAGCCCAATAGAGCCAGGGTCTTTGCAAGCCAGGCATTTCAAAAGCCTAAAGCCATGTCCAAATAATATATAAAACATTACTGAAGATCCAAAACAGTAAACTCAAATTATTCATTAATACCAGCAATACATACTTAATGGCTAATATTGTAAAAAGTAGATACAGCTGTAAAACAAAATACCAAATTCTAAACTCCTAGGGGATATTTAAGCATTAGTAAAATCATAAAACTGTGTAAGACTAATCACCACGATGATTCCTAATGCAAATAAAAACAAAGTTTAAACCGATTATGTTAAAGATGAGGAGTATAATTTTCATCCATACCACATCAAAACGGCCATAAATGCAACCTATCAAATGGTGATTCCATGCAGATATACCAATAGACAAATAAAAAAAATAATAATACACAGAAAAAAAAAAACACCTAAAGCAGATGTGCCGCTTAAAATAACTGGTAGTTAAGGAAGCAAGATACGGATGCATATGTCCTACTGATGGAATCCTAAAGTAGAGAAATGCAAATCTATTAATGGACTCATTGTCCTAATACCATAAATCAGGCTTTGCAAAAATGTCAACAGCTTAGAACAATGATGGCAAACCTATGACGTGTGAGTCAAAGGTGACATGCTACAACATTTTGGGTGACACACTAGTGTTCACCAACACCAGAGTTACCAAAGAAACTGCTTTTTGCAATTGTTGCTTGTGGGAAGTGCATTGAATAATTTTGTGCCTGGAGCCAGTTCAGCAACATTGCTGCAGAGGTAAGGAAGTTATTAACTTCAAAGACTATTTCGATATAGGTTTATATAGGTTCATATAATTTCTCGATAGAGTCTGCAAAGGACAGTACTGACATTGTTTTCTTTTCATGGTTACACTTATGCAAAGGGCAAGTAGTCTGCATTTCTAGGAGTTTGCTGTTTTACATTCCTCTCAACTGTCCCTCTTAATCCCTCCTGAAACTGGCAACTTTAAATTTAACAATGACAATAATTAGATTTATACACTAATTTTACTTCATAAAATGGATATTAATTCACATTCATTTTTTCTGTCACTGTCTCAGATTAATAGTACTAGTAGTTTAAAACTGTCCATGTCTCTTATTTCTAGATTTGGCCCTGATTCTATTGAGATTTATCCCTGATGTATTGAGAGCCATACTGTTTTATTTATTTTTATTTTTTTATTATTTAATTTATTTATTTTTATTGGGGGGTGACACCCAAGCAGTGTCAAGTTAAGCATTTTCTGAATTTTTGACATGCTAAACCCAAAACATTTGCTATCATTGGCTTAGAAGCTAAAAATATCAAAATATTAACAAAAACAGAGCAATCAGCTTAAAAATGTAACAAAGTCACCCATTCTATGTAAAACAATAAGGCCATAAAAGAGGCCTACCAGAGGGTGAGTTCAGACATAAGAACCAATCATAAAGTGAACAAATAAAGAAGAACCAATCATAAATTAAAAAAAACAGGAGCGAAAGCAGCACCTATCAACGATGTTTAAGAATGCACAATTACAAGCCATGGAAGAACAAAATCAGCCTATCAAAACATGCATCTGAGCATATGGGCCAATAAAGAAGCAGGCAGAAAACAGAGCAGAAAGCAATATCTACCCATACAAAGCCTGCATAATTGGATTGCTTAGGATACTAAGTACCAGTGAGCACAAAAAAAAAAAAAAAATGTGTGCGTTATATAGTATAAAAACATATAAAACTAATACAAATGATAAAAACCTAATAATTACAAAGGTAATTAAAGCAATAATGACTCATCAAACAAACCAACAATCACTGAAACAAATGGAAATGGAAAAACAAGGGACTGAAGAAAAACAAGAAAAACTTGACAAAGAGACTAAAAAACATGTATACATATGTAAATTTATAAGTATGAAACCACTTTATCAAACAAACAATGTAAAGCATATTAAACATATCAGCCAGAGAACAACCAATCAACTATCAGTATGGGAAATACCCACCAATGAGAAAGTTGGAACTCTAGAGACAAAGTGAATTGAACAGAACATGAATGAATACAGATGGTTGGTCTATACCAACAAATCAACAAGCACCAAAAACAGCTAATCAAAAAGCTAAACCAAAGACATCAACCAGTGAAATCTAAAAGAAGGTAACAAAAGCAACAGCAAGTGAGATGACTGAAAGCTATGAACTAAAATAAAAATATATAATGACAAATATAGTAAAACTGTTGTAGAATTAAAAACTGTGCATAGAAAAAAACAACAGATTGACTGCAAAAACACCAAATAATCAAAGAATGCACAGAACACTATAATAAAAGAGCCATAGCTTTGAAAAAAAAAAATATATATATATATCTATATATATATATATATATATATATATATATATATATATATATATAAAACAATAAACTGCAAAAAAAAACACACACTAACAGGACGAATGGAAGAGAATAAAGGATAATGTAATAACAAGTAAAATAAGACCACTATAGAAATTAAGAACTATGCAGGGAAAAGACAGCAACATAACTGCAAAACATCAATGAGAACAACAATAAACTGATCAGGGCATATAAAAACATATAAAGTACCTTGGATAGTAAAGCCGCAGCTTAAAAAATACTGAAATGAAAAAACAAAGAAACAAACGATAAGTAAATAATACAGTCACAGATTAAGGAAAACTATCTAATATATCCAGAAAAGATTGAAAAAAAATGATAATGGTAATAAAAAAACATATAAACTATGAGCCAAAACTAATGCTTAAGGGGGTGTGCTTTCAAAGCAGGCTTAAGGGAGACTTTATCATTCAGGCCTGGTTTTATATAGGCTATGAAACTTCTCTAATACAAAGGTCTATATCATTCTTAACTTAACCATTAAGTCTGTATTGCTGGTATTAATGAATAATTTGAGTTTACTGTTTTAGATCTTTAATAATATTGATCTGTTTTATATATTATTTGGACACGGCTTCAGGTCTTTGAAATGCCTGGTTTGCAAAGCCTCTGATTATTGGGCTTTGCTCGACCAATTGGTTCTCTTATTTTAAAATTTTATCCAATGTGGGGCATTCTAGTGCATTTCTCCTTAATTGTTGATAAAGTTTTTTAAGGCCTTCGTCATGGAGTGAAAGTATATTTTTCTTTCAACCTATTTTTTGATTGGATGATTTTGCATTGATGTAAAAGGTTTGGTCTTGTTCTTCATCCTTATAGGCGCCTCTTAAATCTCTTAATTTCCATTTTATATTTGTATTTTAACATGTAATTTAGTTTTTGAATCCTGATTGGTTTGTATTTACTTTAAATGTATGTACTGAGTTTGTATTCTTGTTCTGAAGAAGCAGTGTTTCTCTACCGTGAAAGCACTCACCTTTTAGGTTCATAGGTAGGTACTAGGCTATCTGCCCAAGGGCATTTACAAACCTAGCCAGAGTGTGTCAGCTTTCGCCGCCCCATTGATTAATTAACTGAGCCTCTGTCAAGAAGACCCAATGAAGTGATCCCAGGGGTGTATTTTCTGTTACCTATCCACTTGTCAAGGTTTCTGTTGAAGAGTGTTAGTGAGGGGCTCTGCCTAATATAGTTAGGAATTTTGTTCTAAAGCATGGGGAGTCTCTGTGACAGGAGACTATCCCTCCAGCATGTTCTATGTATTGTTGTGGCGAGGTTTAGCTCACTAGAGCAAGTGGCTCGCAGTGACTTGGATTTATTTAGGTGGAGCATGTCCATCAATTCTGAGTTGGACATGGCTTTGTAAGTCAGGCAGAGATCACCTCTGAGTAAGCGATATGCCACTGAGTACAGCCGGAGTTTTTCCAGTCAGGCTGTATAGGACATATGTTTGAGGCCAGTAATCCTCTTGGTAAGGTATTTTTGTGGTCTTTCCAGCTGTTGGAAGTGTCTTGTGAGGTACATCCCAAATGGGGCATTGTACTCTATGATAGGTCTGATGAGTGACGAGTAGAGGGGCACTATAATCTCTTTATTTCCAGATGCAAACCCTTTAGTAATTAGATACATAGAAGGATTGCCTAACTACTTTGGCAATATGATTGCCAAAGGAGAGATTACTACCTATCTTGGTCCCCAGATCTCTTATTACCTCTTCTGTATTAAGGGGGCTGCCACCTATGTGGTAATTCATGGGTGTTTTGTTTTTCTCAAATGGGATGGCTATGCATTTTTTGGCATTTAGCTTGAGACCATGACTTTGACACCAGGTGTCTGTCTCAGTAAGGCCTTTTCAAGAATGTCCATGTCAGCCGGAGAGACAATTATGGCTCCCAGTTTGCAGTCATCGGCAAACTTGGTTAGCCATAGTCCTCCTGTGTTTGCCTGTATTTCTGAGAAGTATATGCAAAACAGTAGGGGTCCCAGGACCAAACCTTGTGGGACACCACTTGTGACTGGTTTAGAGATGGACCTGGAGCCCACTATTCTTACAGTGTGAGTTCTGTCTGTAAGCCAGTTGGCAACCCATCTCCTGACGTAGGGGTTTATGTTCAGGCTGGTGAGGTTTTTCTATAAGTCTTGAGTGGGGAATGGTGTCAAAAGCCTTGGCGAGGTCAAGGTAGGCTGTGTGAACCACCTTCCCCTCATCTATGGCCTTGGTGACAGTCTTGAAGAAGTCAACCAGGTTTAGTAGGCATGATCTTCCCTTAACAAAGCTGAACTGGGTCAGGTCAAGTGTTCAGAGGTTCCCAATGTCTTCGTTAATGAGTTCCATGATGATGCGCTCCATAGCCTTGCAGACCAGGCTAGTCAAGCTTATGGGGTGATAGTTACCAGGGTTAGTTGTGGCCCCTCCTTTGTGGAGTGAAATAACCATTGCTGTGCACCATTCTATGGGCACGTAGCCTGTGGAGAGGCACAGGTTGAACAGTGTGTTTAGGTGGGGGGTTAGTTCTTTCTGTAGTTCATGCAAGATGCAACCTGGGACACCATCTGGCCCCATTGATGCTGTGCTTTTGGCTTTTGAAAGGGCTATTTTCACCTGTGCGTCTGTGATTTCCAGGACACTAAACCTTTCCGGTATTGATGTGGGCCCTTTTGGGGGTGAGAGGGGGGTGAAGTTTGCACAGAATCTATCTGCGAGGATGTTGGCAATATCAGTAGGTTAAGTATATTTTGTGCTATTTTGCACTAGCTCAGAGCACATCTGCGAGTTGCCACTTAGATTCTTGACATAGCTAAAGAAGGCTTTGTGGTTATCTTTCGAATCATTGGCTATTTTTCTTTCAAAGTTAGCCTTGGATGATTTTATGAGGGACCTTAGTTTCTTACTGATACTGATCAGGGATGTCTTTCCTTCTTGGGATTTGCCTTTTTCCTGAACTAGTTTCCTCCTTCTATTGTATAGCCTGTTTATGGTAGGGGTCCACCAAACTGGTTTCCTTCTCTTAGGGGAGCGAGTCTTGGTGTTGCTAGGGATGGCACGATCCATGCATCCTTGTAGGTGCTCATAGAGTGCATTTGTAAAGGTTCCTGCATCTTGGACACAGTTATCCTTTAGTGTGGGGGCTACGAAATTTACCACCTCTGTCTTAAGTAAGGTTAAGTTTGGTATAGAAAAGTTTTTCACTGTGGTTTCCTTGGTTGGGGTGGTGATGTGGTGTGGAAATCCAGAGTGATTAGTTTATGGTCTGATCAAACCAGTGACAGGTTGACCTCCGGTGTGGAACACCTGTCGCCCATGTTGGTGATGACCAGGTCCAATATGTTTTCACCTCTGGTAGGAGAGTTTACCAGCTGATCCAGGGCATTTGAGTTGATAAATTCCAGGAAGCGCTAGACCTGGGAGTTTATACTTGAGTAGTTTTCCCAGTTAATGGTAGGGTAATTGAAATTGCTCAATAGGGTGATCGGTAGGACCTTCATGATTTCCAGTGTCTCCAGAAAGGCGGAGTGGTGGTCCTGGGTCATGGAGGGTGATCTGTAGCAGGCCACAATTTGCATTGCAGATTTACCTGATGTTAGTTGCACATGGATGATCTCAGAGGTATCATGCTGCGCCATTAACCTGGAGGTGTAGGTATCCGTGATGAATATGGATACACCCCTTCATTTTGTGTTTCAGTCTATGTTCTGTGGCTGAAATGTGTGGTATGAGTTGCAGCCCAGTAGTGCTGAGGTGCTCTCTGGAGCCTTGAACCAGGTTCAGTTACTGCACAGATGTCGACATTCTCCATACTGAGGAGTGCTTCAAGCGTGTGCATTTTAACTCCTGGAGTTGAGTAGCATAACTCATTTTTTTATTTGTGCTGTTTATGGAGGTGGGTTTGACTTTTGAGCCTTGTCTAGAAAAGGCACTATGGGGGCAGCAAGAGCCTTGGCCAGAATTCGAAAAACTAGGGGTGACAAGTGCAAGCCGTCTCTTGTGAAGCAGCAAGGCTTGTCGAGCATGTCGTCCCAGGCTGAGAGACATTGGATCCCCTTTGACTGACACAAGAAGCTTAGCCAATTGTTGAAATTGATAAATTTTTTTTTATACTGCGTATAATTCTTTGTGAGGGTAGGATGCTACTCAGGGTCAGGGTCATACCCGCCTGGGCTGCATGATCATTGAGCTCTTCCATGTCTCTTTTCATCTAGTCCAGGGAGGTAGGTCTCAGGTCATTCACACCAACATGAACAATGACAGAGTCATATTTGTACTTGTTCTGAAGTGACCTGAGTGCTTGTGTTATGTGGCGGATTCTGGCTCCCGACAGGCAGATAACAGTAACCTTCTCCTTTTCCAGCCTAGTGAGTGGGACGTCAGTGTGCCTGACTATAGAGTCTATAGAGACTATAGAGTCACCTATTACTAGTGTGTTAGATATATTATTTTGCCTTAACGGCTGTGATTGTGCGGCACACTGATTTTGTGTTTTATGTGTTGTCTGGTTTGTGACGGGAGGTGCAGGTTTTTGGGTGTCTGCTTTGGAGGCCTCTAATGCTTTTGCAGGTTTTTATTTAGAGCCTCCAAGTATGATTTTGTGTATTTATGTGTATTTTTTGCCAGTGCTGGTTTAGTATGTCTATGTGAGGCTGGAGGTGTGGTACATGTGTTAACCTTCTCCTCATGACTGCCTGTTCCAGTCTTGGGTGGAGAGAGCTTAGCCTCCAATTTAGCTATATAATTGCATCTCTCGCATATGTTAATGTTTTGTGGTAGGAGTAGTGGGCTGTCTCTGTACATGAGGCAGTTGTAACATTGCCTCAGGATACCCAGGTTCACCAGCTGGACTGGAGAGTATACCTGAAATTGCCCTTTGGTCATGCCTGAATAGTAGGGTGAGCTGCTTAGTCGCTTGGTTGGTGAGGAGTGAATAATGAGCCTTGCCCTGTTGGGCAATCAAGTGTCGGGGTATATTAGTGCTTGCTATTAGGTTTGAGCAAGTGCTGGACTGTAGGATACTTTTTAAGTGCTTAGGTTGAGAGTTAGACTACTTTCAAGGGAAAAACTGAAGAGGAGACTTGGTAGAGCCGGGAAGACTATAGCCCTAGCTAACCGGTGCTGCCCGGACGTGCAAAACCATACAAATGCAGTTTTTACAGCAGGGAAATGAAGGAGATAGAAATTAGCCCAAAATGGCCTATAAACTACTAACTTTTGAGCTGGAACCACTCCTCCAGGGACAGATGGCTGCTCAAAGCTCCCTCTCTCACAGGTGAACAGAGAAACCTCCTTCTATCCAAGTAAGGTATGGGCAACTCAGAAACTTGTAACATAGCCCTGATTTCAGCACTAGCCTGAAAACTGGACTATACTAGCTTAGAAAGGTGAGAAACAAGGAAAAACATTGTTTTGAAAAGATAAGGCAAAAACAGCAAAAATGCACTTAAAACAGCTTTAAATGACTACAAACAGTAAAAAAATCACTTAAAAACAGCTTTAGATGACTACAAGCAATCAGAAAACGCTTTTTAACAAATTACCCAATTAACCAGTAAAAAATCTCAAAACTGAGCCCTATGCCTGTAGTCTTCAATCAGACAAGTTCTAACTGCACACTCCTGCCACTAGGGTGCAGGGGAACCTTCTCCAAAAAAGAAGGCCTGGATTAGTGCTCAAGTTATGCAAACAAAGCTAGATTCAGGCGGCCTGAATCTAGTTTATGCGACAGTAAACAAGGCACACCAATTTCAGTAAGAAACAGTTCAAATATGCAGGCACTGTAAGCCTCTAACCAGAAATTCCCAGCTCAGAAGGGCAGAGTCCAGCCTCTCCTCCCACAAGAGTGCAGACCACAAACCTTCTTAATGTAAAATGACTGGCCTGAAGCCCAAGTACTTAAACCAGAACTAATACACTTTTAGAATAACAGACACTGAGCCTTCAATCAGCAGTTTACAACTTAGAAGGATGTAAGCTACCTGTCCTGCCACAAAAGTGCAGACCACAAACCTTCTTAATGTAAAACAACTGGTCTGAAGCTGAAGTGCTTAAACCAAAAGGCTTAGAACGATAGTTACACCAAGCAGTAATAAATAGAATTGAGTACTTTTAAGATGACGCAAAAGCAAAATAAGGTAATAAAGTAGGAAGAAACACAAATATAGTAAAAACAGATGAATAAAGTGCAATTTTTTTTGTAATAAATAATTTTCATGTTATTCAGTCATGGTAGTCTGGAGTATTTTTCTACATTTTGTCACTGCTTTCCCCGGGGTGCTGGGATGAAATGAGACAAACAATTGGTTTGATTTTCAGATAGATTTGGTCTTGTCTATGCACATCAAGGGAATGTAAGACTCTCTCACTGTCACTGTGAGGATGGTCGAAAAAGGTGGGTAGGTGAATAGCTTGATTTAAGGATAGTTAATTGACCACCTTGAGCATGAAGGATAGCTTGGTCCTAAGGGTTACCTGTCTTTGTGGAAGAGGTGGAAAGGAGGGAAGGCCATGATGGCCTGTAACATGAACTCTGACACTCTTCTAGCTGATGTCAAGACAACTAGGAGTACTGTTCTCCAAGTGCAGTGTTTAAGACAGACCTTAGAAGCTGGTTCAAAGGGGGGCCACAGTGAGCTTCTCCAATACATAATTCAGGTCTCAGGGTGGTGGGATGGATTTCCTGGGGTGGCTGAGATGCAGTACAAACTACCTGCCATGTCTTGAAATAGAGGCGTCTGGGCTGAAGTCTGGCCAGGCCTGGAGGGCATTGTCTGCTTCCTGGCAGTCTTTCTGCCCTTGAAAGAGGAGGAGGAGCAGAGTGTTTCCTGATGAATTGGGTTTTTGAAGGGTAGTTCCTGTGGAATTTGGAGATAGGAGAAACAAACAGGTGTTTTAGGTCTTGTAACTCCTTCCCCTTTTGTTGCAGAGTTTTGAATAACTCAGCCACCTTTGTCACAAAAAGGGCAGAGTCATCAAGAGGTGCATCAAAAAGTTTATCCCTAATGTCATCAGGTAGGGGCTGTAACCTTAGCCAGGAATATCTTCTCAAGACAGAGGCAGATTCAGCAGACATGGCAGAAGCTTCAGCTGCATTGTAACTTTACTTAATGGAATCCATTGTGACCTGAGAGAATAGAGATATAAAGTTGGATATCTGAGTCTTGGCAGGAGAGTCAGGGGTTTCACTCAAATGTTTAGTGGCAAGTCCTAAAATGGCTAGAGCATATTTAGACATGTGGGTCTGATAATTTATTATCCTGAATGCCAAGGAGGATGAGGTGTAAACCTTTTTCTCAAGGTGCTCCATGGCCTTGCTGTCTTTGTCTGTGGGGAGATGTGAGGAGGATGGAAGAAGCTTAGATCCCTTATCAGCTGACATTGATACAGTGCAGGGTCCATTGCAGGGCACTTAACAAGGAATTTGGCTCCCTCAAGGACCTTCTAGAATTTATCAGGCCTTCATGGTGCAGGAGGCAGGGAGTCTGGATTAACTGATGCTGCATGAAAAGCATCCATGAATGTTGAAAGTACTGGGAGAAAAGTTGAAGGGGCACGGGAGTCTATCTGATGAAGTTCATAGTATATTTTCTATACTTCTTTCATTTCAGAGGAGTTTGATTGGAAAAGCACCCTCATCTTTGAAATGGTCTCCCCAAAGGTGAGATCCTCACCTGGGGAATTTGTTTCTGCAAATTCTTCCTCAGGAGATGCATAGCCAAGAGGAGCTGGCATTTTGGAGGCATAAGACAGGGAATCCTCAGGATTCCTCAACTTCAGCTTGGGCAGTATCCAAGACCTGAGGTCCAGGGTTCATCACAGGAGGAGCTGCAGGGAAGGCTAAGGATGTAGTAGGCTTCAGAGTCATAAAGCCATTAAAAGGTTTTGAGAAAAAAGCATCACAATCAGGCTGGCTCTCTTCTGAGGGAGAAGCAAGCTTTCTTTTCTCTTTCTGTTTGAGAGAAGGCCTAGTGGGCATCAGAGCCAAGGTAGACCTGGATTTAGTAATCTGTGAAGTAGTGGAGGGATCCATTTGGGCAGTTGGTACAAACTGAGGTTCCCCCTTGCCATCAGAAGCTGACATCTGCATTACCTCCAAGGATGTGCCTTCCACTCTGGGTTCTGCGGCTTCCACAGCGATACCAGCTGTACCCATATTGGTGGCAACCGATTGTTCCTTCAAGCTGATGTCAGCCACCGGAGGGATGTCAGATGGAGGAGGTTCAGCTACAGATTTAGGCCTAGCAACCTTGGCCTTTTCCTTGGGTGGCTCAACAGCCTGGCCGGATGGCCCCTCCATACCTAAAGCTAAGCACTTAAGGCACTGACTCTCAAGATAAATGTTTAACGTGTGCAGACAGCTGTGTAGCACCTTCAGTTCGAAGGCTTGGCAGATGGAGCATAACTTATGGTCATGCGTATGCCCTGAAAAATTATATACTGCCTTCTGTTGGTTTCTTGCTGTTACTTACATTTACATGCATGCATACCATAGTATGTTTAACTATTTACTGTGACCAACTAGTCTTATTACTGTATTGTACTAAGTACAATAAATACACCGAGACAAACTGCTTCAGTTAATACACATTTACTATTACATTTTCCTTTCGCATCTACAAGCATGCAACACAGATGCTGTCAGCTCTCTATGGTACATTGCCAAACTTGTTTATACACACTCATATTTATACCAAAGAGTCTGATATTTTTTCTCAGTCTGATGTATCACAATCTTTGTTTGTATAACATTTTTCTTTCTTCTTCTAATTTATTTGATCTTGATTCTTTCAAGTTTGGTGATTCAAGGAAACTCAGTTAGCTGAAACGTGGTGTTCAAGCACTATCTGAAACTTGATGTTCCAACTCTGTCTTGCTTGATGTTACATCTCTTTACTTCGTTGATGTCCTTTCAGCTGCCATCTGCATAGTTTATTTTTTCAGACTTTGTTTCTCAATAACATACTCCTTTACATGGATGCCAAAATCTCATTAAGCTCTTTTTGCCAGCACACTTGTTCAGCATTTTATACTATTTCTAAATTAACCCTTTATATTTCATTTTGCTCTATATTATTCTTGAAGCTTTTTTTCAAGCTAATAATCATGCTAACAACAGTTTAAATGGAGACAGAATACTATTTCTCTTACAGGCCTTAAACAAAAGAGGCAAAGCTCATGGGTGTCTTTATGGGGGAATCTGACGACCGCACCTACACTTTCCCTCCCTGGATTACATGAACCTACACACACATGCAGTGATTAAAGGAAACAAAACATCCCCAATGGGGTACTTATCTTAGAATTTTAGATCTGATGGCCAGTACGGCAGGAACAGCTGACGTTTGACTGGCGGTAGAGAAGTTCTGAGGTCTGGTACATGCAGATGTCAGTTTTATTGCCTGCATTCCCTTAGCCAATGTCATACGTCCCACATAACCAGCAGTGACTACAAGCTTTTGTATACTGGCCAAACATTTGGGTAGCAAGAGAGGAAAATCCAAGAGTTGGAATACTGCAACATGAGAATAGAAGGACATCTGTAATTCTTTCTTTATGAATTCATTCTTTAGGAAAACAAAAGATATCTAGTATGTTTCATTCCCTGGTAGGCTTTTTTTTACAATTGAAAGCAACTGTTGTTTCTGAACATATGTTATTTCTGGTAAATTTAAACCCCCTCCAGCCACTATTATTTTTCGCTCCTGTGTTTCATGCAAGAAATGTATGAATTCCTCTAGGTCATCAGCACTTCACTTTGGTGGTCTATACACTCCAACAATTGTTATATGTTCCAGGATTGCCTTTATTTTCACAGTTACACAATCTATAGCATTGATGTTACTACTGAACATATCATAAACACGTCTCATAACTATATTTAATCCCTTTCAAAATACCTTCATCGGATTTTTTGTTAAAATGTCTGTTACAGTAAAAACATTTATACCCTGACAAAAATGGTTTCCAGTCATTATTCTTTAATCATGCTTCACAAATAATAGCAACATCAATCTTGTGGGAACAAAGCAAATTTTCCAATATCAAACTTCATTATTAATGCTCTAATAACCATCAGAGATGCATCAAATGTTGTTATCCGTGAACTGTTAAATTTTTGACCTGGCAAAAAACATTCCTTGTGTTTGTCAGACATTGCAAAACATCTGCTACAAAAATTCTCTTCCCTGATCTTGACAAGTGCACACCAACCTGTTTAAATACATGTGCCCAAAATTAAGCTTGGACGCTCTACACATTTTGACTTTTTTTAAAACGGCATTTTTTTATGTAAGTATTTACCCAAAATATATTTTCGTTCATAATAACCTGACTCTCTTTTCTATATCTGATTTGTGAAAAATATGTCTAACACCTGTACAAGCTATGCTATGTAAGAGGGCTGTAAGTTTCCTACTAACAGTCAGAGAGTCCTTGTGGATTAGAACATTTGTACCAACATGAATAAAAACAGATATGTACTTCCTTACATTAAGGCATTCTAAGGCCTGCCTCACATCCTCTGTGTTTGCTCATGGCAAGCATAACACTGTTCAATGTTCTTTATCTTCTCTGCAAATGTATCAGTTCCTCTAATAATTGAATCTCTAATTACAAGAATATCTTTTCTAACCAAATCTGAAGAATCCTCAGCTTCTAATTTAGTAATATCTGCTCTGTCAGTTGTTATAAAGGACTGATCTTCATAACCATTAGTCTTATTAATCCCACTGTTTTATTGTTTATTATATCCACAAACATACAGTTTGTATACAATCGGCTTTGTACAGCCACAGCTTGAGCCATGTTGTTAGTGTCTATCTTTCTCCTCTTTTTCTTACAGTAATGTTCTTCAACCCTTCCATAATCAGTTTTGATTTCTTCCTTTTCACCTGCCTCTTACCTCTTTTATTCTACCTTCTCTTTTGGAAAATGATGCCTTTTTCTGTAGACTGAAAGTTTTCTGATAGAAAATTGCTATAATTCCCTGTAATCTTCGTGTTATATAACAAATCAGAGTCCTTTTTAGTTATTATTCTCTTTTGCTTTACAGACATTTATCAGTTTTGTATAGTTGTGAACTTATTCCTTTCCTTTTTTTAATTTTTTTCTGTATGCTCCAAATCCTCAGATTGCTGAATACTTGTATTCAGAATGCCAAAGCTGTCAGTGGTACTATCTTGCTCAGTTGGGGTTTAGTGATCTTTACAGCAATAGACACTTCCTTTCCTAAATATGTTCTATTTCCTGTTTCCCTAACATTATTTATCTCCTCAGTGCAGTCATTAATATAAGCAACAACAGTTCTGCAAGTTCTTCATAAGTGCAATCGTCAATAAGTCTAGATTTACTTCTATTGATGGTAAGCAAATTGTCCAGTTTTTGACATGAGGAACACAGATAACCAGTGTTATCAAGTGTTACCTTTAAATATATACAGCATTTAGCCCACTGTACAAGATATTTGTGCTTTAGCAAATAACTAGTGGCATACTAATTTAAGGAATCCATATCCAGATAGAAATGAATAAAGAATTCTAAAAGAAAAGAATAATCAATTTCAGTTACCACAAAATTCAAAGAGAATTCAAAATCTTCTATGAGAAAAATGACAAGCAATATACAACTAAATATTAAATTAAGTGCCATAAAGTTTCTCTAATAGTTTAAGTATTGAAAGTAAAGAATTTCTTTACTCAGTCATACCTTTTTTTAACAGAAAAGATAAAAAAGTCACAAACCAAGTCAGTATTGTTTAGATAAGCTCTTACAAAGTGCTAGATAAAACATTACATCAAAGAGGCACAATCTAAGGTACTAAAGCAATATCCGACAAGTAAAATAACCAATCTCACCTAAAAAAAAAGACTTTTTACAAAGCACACTTTGTGACTTATGCCAAAGATCACAACAGAATATGCTATAGCTATATTAAAAGGACAAAAAAGAATTTGTATCGCAATTCATGATTACAAGTGGGAATTCAGTATCTCGAAGAAAAATGTCTCATAGGTTACCAAAACACCACCACAAGTGAACATTTTTTGCAAATAGTTTTGTCTCTTTCTTTAAGGTTTGAAATACTCACATAACAGAACAGTTTTGCAAACAATTTTGTTTCTTTTTTTAAGGCTTGAGCACTGAAGTTTACTGCAATTTTTTTGGAGAACACAGAGATTTCAAACATTATACAAAATACTGCATTAGTAGTGTATTTTCAAAATTTAACACACAAAACCAGGAAATTGTCATTGGATGTTTTACACAAAGTCAAGCACAACAAAGTAGAACAACAAGTGGCAGCCATTCCAGATATAAACAAACACAGGTTTTTACAATCCATGTTCACAGTGATTGATCCAAATCTGACTCACTTTACTACTGACATAAGCCTGGTATGTATTTTACTTAGCATAATGGAAAGTATGATTGCATCCTTAGTCCTCAGAGGAATGGGGCAAGTAGCCTTAACTTTCAGAAGACTAATGCTAGGTAGTTTTAATTGTGACTTTGTAGCTGACCTCCATTATCAGCAGCAATGGCTCTATTACGTATCTAAGCAATATATCTGAATGGGTACTTCTGTCAAATGCTTCTTTTATTCAAAGTATGAATCAAGAGAGGATTTTGGTCAGTTCATACTTTGTCAAATGTGCAAGGTTGGACTTTGTGTGAGATATTTGGACAGTGGGATTTAGGGAGTTTGTCTTTTCCCCACTGTTGTGTGATCTCAGAGTTGGAATGTATATAACCAATACAAAGCTTTTGACTGAATATGCAGACATTCTAATTTTTTTCAGTTGTTGGAGTATTCATGACAGGGACTTCCGAGTGCTGATTATAGAGCCATCTGGACATACTTTGGCCTTTGGCATTACATACTCAACAAGTAATCTAAAAAAAATCGAAACCAAACAAAAACATATTTAATTGAATGTAGAAATGGCTCCTTGAAGCAACTGATTAAATATCCAAGGATGGTTTCCAAGGAATCAGAAATTACAAGTGAGGTTCTCTGAAAGTCATTATTATGGTCACTATTATTTGGCTTTTGTGCTGTGGAAATTAAATTGACAGATGACATCTGGTTAACAAAATATGTTGCTGGTAGTAATATATGATGCTCCTCTATAATTAATATTAATACAAAGTATCTGAGCATTCCTGCTGAGTTTAAATGGATGCTGGTTCAGAAATATCCTGGACTGTAATAACTATACAATGCACCTTTTAGTAAACTATTCAGAATAATGTTTACATTATTAAAACTCAGAAGCTGCCATAGCAGATTAAGCTAAAGATGCAAGTACTCACACAGGAAAGGAAAGAAATAGAAGTTGAAGTTGTGGAGTACCTCTGAAGTGAAGGATTTGATTTAGAAGGTCTAATACAGGTTACATCACAACAGGATGGAGTGATTCCCCATAGCAGTGAGAAACAGGAAGATCAGGAAACATCTGAAGAAGAAATATGGACACGGGGAAAAAAGAGATTTAATATGGTGTAATATTGATGCAAAGGAGAAAGCAGAAAACGAATCAATACACCAAAGATATTTGAAGAGAAATACAGACAAAGGAATCTGGACATGGAAAACTTTGCAATACAAAAAATAAGAAGACAAAGAGGAAAAGGAGAAAAGGAGATTAGTAAAGGAGAAGTTAAAGAAACAGAAACTGAGGTTATGAAGTACCTGCAAAGTGAAGAAGGATTTAGTATAGAAAATCTAATTCAGAAAGCACCACAACAGGACAGAGCAATGGATATCCAAATTAAGGGGAAACCAGTGGAACAGGAAGCAACTGGTCAGGTGCCAAATGAAGATAATTTGGAGCCTTCCACAGGAAACCAGTATAAATGTTCACTTGAAGTTCGACAGCAAGGGAAAGAACAGGAAATTGTGATGCAGTCAATGCTGAGGAGTGATAGGCCAGTGAGTTCCCATACGATAGAGCAACGGACAGCACAGGATGAAACTGATGAGACCGTATCACAGGAAGATGCTATAGAACCTTTTACAGAATGCCCGCAGGAACTGGAAAACAAGGGATGTGCCCTTAGTTTAGAAGAAATTGAACTAAGAGAAGAATTGCTTGATTTAATAGACATGGACAGATATATCAAGATCAATGAAAGAAATGGACTGCAGAAGGTTAATAAACCCCCAAAAAATCAGAAGTCTGATAAAACAAATGAACACAGTAATTAGGACTGTCCATAGAGATCCATGCGATATAACAGAAGTAAACAGGATATGTTACTGTGTAGCTAAATTGATAGCTGATAAAGTTCTACCACAAGAGCACATGGTAGTGAGGCAAAGGAAGGGGAGAAATCGAATGCCATCATGGAAGTATCAGATAGAGAAAATTATAAAGCAATTAAGACAAGAAGTGTCACTGTTAGAAGACTATAGAAGAGGGAATAGAGCAACAAAAATACTAAGAAACATAGATGTAATAAAAGGAATGCGCAATATTAGAACAGACCAGGCTCTACCATGTACTATCACAAATAACAAACTAAAAATTTCAGCACAGGCAGAAAAACTTAGAAGATATGAGGATAAATGTAAAGGAAAAGTGCAAAATAAGCAATTTATTAATGACCCAAAAAAGGTTTCATAGACAACTGGGAAATAAGGTAAAAGGAATAGAAAGACCACCAAAAAAAGAAGAAATAGATACATTTTGGAGAAGTATATATGAAGATCCTGCAGAACATAACAAAGTTGCTAAATGGATAGAAGGAATAAAAGAAAGAATAAGATGTTTAAACACAGGATTTGAAATGGGATGAAGTAACAGCTAGAGAGATTGAAACAAAGTTAAGAAAAGCCTCTAATTGGAAAACCCCAGGCCCAGATGCAGTACCTAACTTCTGGTTAAAAGTATTAACATCTTTGCACAAAGATTTAGCCATGAGTAAGAACAGACACCAACCTGGCTAACAACAGGAAAAACAATGCTCCTACTTAAGAGTAAACCTGAAAGCTACCCTAAAAATTATAAACCAATATCTTGCCTTCTGACGACATATAAACTATACACAGGAATTGATGCCGACAGAGTTTATAGTCATTTAGAAGAAAACTTAATTATGGCAGTAGAACAAAAGGGCAATAAAAGAAAGTCATATGGAACAAAGGATCATTTGTTGTTAACGTCATAGTGGAGAACTGTAAAAAGGGGAAGAATCTATCCATGTCATGGATTGACTACAAAAAAGCATTTGATAGTATCCTTCATTCATGGGTAAAAGAGTGCATAAAAATGTATAAGATCCACCCAACACTGATAGACTACAATAAAGTGACCATGAAACAGTTGCAGACCTTTTTCAAATTAAGCCATGATAAAGGACAAATTGTTATCCCAGGGATAAAAATTCAAAGGGGAATATTCCAGGATGACTCTGTCACCCAGGGGTGGCTTGTGCTATAGGACTGCAGGACAGCAGCCCCACCCCAGCTATGGAAAGACAAAAAACAAAATTAAAAAATTGCGAAAAAAAGGAACAAAAAAATAAATATTTCTAGAGTCCCGGAACTCTACACATGTGTGATTGCACATATTGGAAACTCCAGACTGCTTGGTCAGCAGTCCAGATAGGAGGAAAGGCCATCTCTGCCCTGCAGCCCAGAAGTCTTTGCAGTGACAACCACACAGAATGGAAGATATCCAGACTGCAACATCTGCAGGCTGGAGCCTGCTCTCACGGGGAAACATTCCCCATGAAGACATTTAGCTGTGTTACAGGAACTAGCTTCTGCTGCAGATGGACTCATTTCAGGTAGGGAACTGAAACAAAAGCTGTTTTCATTTTGTGTGTGTGTGTGTGTGTGTGTGTGTGTGTGTGTGTGTGTGTGTGTGTGTGTGTGTGTGAAATGCCCCAGTTGCTATATACTGGTTGCTAGATAGAACTCAGGATACATGGTGGTGGGTAGTCAGGCTTGAACCTTGTATTTTGGGTACAGGTAACAACAGCCTGAATTCCCTACCCACCACCATTTGTTAAAAATTTACAGATTTTTGCCTCATATTTATTGTATTCTGTTCCTCATAAAATCTGTGGTTTCTGTATTTTTGCTGTCTTACATAGTTGATGGCGCAGTGGTAGCATTGTTGCCTGACAGCTACGGGTTCTCTGGTTTGGTTCTTGGCTGGGGTGCCTTCTGTGTGGAGTCTGCATGTTCTCCCTGTGTTTGTGTGGGTGTCCTCTAGGTGCTCTGGTGTCCTCCAGTCTTACAAAGACATGTGTCTGGACTGTTTCTCCCTGGGCCTCTGCTGAAAATTGGCTTTTGTTGCAAGTCAGACTTTCCTGGTTAACAAATGTTAAATAAATAAAAATGACAGGCATTTGAATTTCAGACTTTATATTCTTCAAAAAGTACATGGTAACACAAAAACTTTTATTCTAGCAATTTTCTAAGTTTATAAGATGGATATTTAAAATGTGTCCCTATTTTTGGGACTGTATTCCCCCATTATTGGCTTCATCCAGGTTTTTCTGTGCTAAAGGTGAGAGGTATGGTGAGAGCTGAATTCACTGAATATGTTTGGGGGCTGCATTCCCCCATTATTGGCTTTGTTTAAGTGTTTTGTGCTAAGAGGTTGACAGCTATGGTGAGACCTGAATTCACTAAATGGTAGCCATTTAAGTTTCAGTCTTCCTCTCTTTCACAAAACAGCCGATCTGGCATAGTGGTATGTTGCCCTAACTGTTTTGCACAGGGTCCTGGGTTCAAGTCTTGGCAGTGAAATATTTGGTGGTATCACAGGATTTTATTCTAGCAACTTTCCAACATTATACAAGCAATGTTTAAATGTGTTCTTGTTTTTTGGGCCACCTCCCAATAAAGTTTTGCTTTTTCCAAATTTCTTGTGCTGCAAAGTTCAGAGATACAGCTGAGTGTCAAGTAAATTTTACAAGGAGCTGAGAGCTGCTGGGGAACAGAAGTTTAGTACTGCTTATGCTGAGTGTGCTTGCATTGTTAATAGCACAACCAGTAGTGTACTTGCTTTTGATGCAGAAGGCTGTGGGTTCTACTCCCACAGTATGGAGATGCATTGCTGATACTGTACTGTGTTGTAAAGGGGGTGGATGCTGCAGTCGTTTTTGGCAAAGATACCTAGTAACTATGAACCTGTTATCAATTTGCCATCCATTCCCTATTGCAGTATTACTAGCTTATCATTTTTAATGTAATATAGGCAATTTATTCCTCAAGGGTAGCAGACACTTTATTTGTAGATGAAACAATGAAATATAAAGTTGTTTGCTAGCAGCAATCTCTTCATTAGTTACAGATCTCTTTAATGTGGAATTATTTAGATGAATTTTACTTCTTCAGAGATTGTGCATATTTACTGATACTGGCGGGCTGTAGATGTCTGATAGACTTTTATGATGGAAATGTTCTGAATTGGGCAGTTTTGTCATTATTAGTGCATGAATTTTGTTTCATTGTTTACTGGAAAAATATTCAAAGCAATAAATTTAAAATGCCTTCCAATAACTGTAATGTATTGTACAAGGAATATAATTTAATATAATCAGGAAGGTCTATCAAAGAGCACATGTATGTTTCGTGTGCAAGGGGCCTATGATTTGAAAACAGCCCAAAGTTAATTGTTATCTGCCACTGGCAAAATGTATTTTCTTTGAATGTGGGTTTCAATTCTGTTTCAATGAATGTAAGTTTCAAGGAAAGAGAAGTTTTAATGCTAAGACTATTTTCACTGTGAGACTGCATTCCTTTGTTTACCAGATTTCTATTAGTGTTTGTGCTGTAAAATGCAAAATAAAACTTTCAAATGAAATCCAAATCATCGCAGAAGTAAAGAAGTATGCACATTACAGTGTTTATGGTAAATGGGGTGAAATAACCAAGGAGTGGGACATTGGAATGGCTGCAGGGGGGAGGCTCCATTCGACCATGATTTTGTGAGGGGGGAAGGACAGCAAACTCAAAGACATCCCCGGCTAAACTATACCTCTCAACTGTCCAGATTTTTGCAGAATGAATAGATTTTTGCTTCTTATTTTTGGTTTGTTCCTCATAAAATTTGTGGTTTTCTGGCAAATCATTTAGGAATGAAGTCACTAAATAATGACAGACATTGAGTTTCGAACTTCATAACCTTCAGAAAAATCCATGCTAAAGCAAGGCCTGTTATTCTATCAACTATCTTAAGCTTATACAAGAGCAATTTTAGACTGTTTGTATGTTCCCCCAATATATTTGGCCTTGTCCAGATTTCCTGCATTAAGAGGTTGAGAGATACGTGCAAATAAATTGCTTTATAGTATTATGAATATCCAAACCTCTCAACTGGCCCCAATTTTGGTTCAAAATGTTGCTCTCTCCCTAATAATCCCACTGCAAAATGGCAATTTTGGAAGAAAACGTGGAAGGTTTACAATTATAAATAACTGTAATGATCAGTGTTATAGATTACTTTTATTTCAGAAATGCATGTAGATTCTCTCATTTTGTCAGCTGCTCAAATTAACTGTATTAATATTAAAAAAGTGTTCTTTCTTGGACAGGTTCCCAGCTGTATTATGTAGCAATTTTATATTTTTGCATCATGTTTTGTCCGTTTTTCATAAAAGTGTGGTTTTCTGGCAAATTAGTGGCAAATCATTAGAGATTGACGTTAGAAAATAATGACAGACATTTGATTTTCAGATTTCTTACCCCCTCAGAAAATTCATACTAATGCAAGACCTACTACAATTCTATTATCTTTCTAAGTTTATAAGAGCGATATTTAAAAATTGTCCTTATTTCTGTCCTTTGTCCCACTTCTGTATATGGCTTTGTCCAGATTTCTTGCTCTGAGGTCGAGAGGTATGAGTGTCAGAGCCATCACCGTCAGCCAGAGACATTTCAAATTGTGACCTACTTGTTGCACCCCACTCCCCCATATAGTGTCTCTGGATGTGTCCAAGCAAAACAAGGAGCAGTTATGGAGTGTAAGTGTGCAGAGTATTCCCCCATCCAAGGTAGACACAAGTACGTCAGTGGCTTTTCATCTGTCCTTGATTTTGCAGAATGTTCTGGTTTTCTGTCATATTTTTATACTGTTGATTTATGCTTCTTATTATTCAGAAAATGCATGCTGTCGCAGTGCCTTGTTGCTCTGTGTTTAAGTAGCAATGCTTTAATGACCATCAGGTAAGCTTGTCTGAGATTGTAAGATGCAAGTAACCTTTGATAAGCATACTGTTAAATAATTGCCAACACTGAAAGCTTTTTTGTTGTTGCCATGCAGAGAATATTTACATAACTAGATAATGTACAAGCCTTGGGTATTGAAATGCATATGACAGTATTTGTAATAAAGGACAGGATTACAGTATTTTCAGAATCTCATTACATTTGTTGGAGATTTGCAGTCATCTTTGCAGGCTTTACCCGTAAACTAAACAGAATGCCAATCTATCATGTGTAGTCCATAACCTGTGCAGTAATCCTTTAATCAATTTATCTTGAGCTTGCTTCCTGTTTGCTGTTCATTTTTTTATTTTGATCATGTTTTCCCCATGAAACAAGTAGATAGTTGTTGTCAGGCAGCAGGTCTTTTTTGGATAAGAAACATTTTTACAAGTGGGGGTATCACAGAAATTGTTACTTTCAGCATGTTATTTGGTACTTTTATAAAGCTGAATATAAATTATAATTAGAACTGCAGTGCAAGGAGAAGCTTGTTTTTTTATACTTGATTTTGACTGGTATTCCAGTAATGTATTTAAAAAGTAATTTATTTTTTCATGCCTCACAACCTTTTTGTTTCCATCTAGATATTAAGTAAGCTGTCATGTAGCCAATGCATTGAAATATTTTTTTTCTACACTTCATTTTGTCTTGATTGGACTCTTGTAATGACGGTTTGGCAATCAGGGCAGCATATTTAATTAAAGTTCCAGTTGCTGTGGTTTTGAACATAGCCCCACCCCTTTCTAGTTGAACGCACCCCTTCCCATTGGCCACACCCATTCAGCTGTCTCCTGCAGCCCTCCTTTAATTTGAAGTCACCAGCCGCCACTGCTGTCACCGTTGCTGTTCTGTCTTGCCCTTAGCCCATTAAGCTGTTTACTTAGCTTAGGCCATGCCTATCATCTGGCTCCTAGAAAACAACAGAGTATAAAGACTTTTCACCTTCCGTTTGTCAATGATTTAAAACTGTATAGCTCATCAGATGAGGAACTGAAAGCACAACTGCAAGTTGTCAAAACTTTTTCAGATGATATAAGAAGTTAATTTGGTTTTAATTAATGTGCAAAAGCAACCATTAAAGCAGGAAAACTGCAACGCCAGGAAAACATCAGTTTGGGACAAGAATGTGATATAAAGGGTCTACTTCACCTTGTTGAAGGCCGACAATATCGAAGCTGATATTGTTGGCACCAGATTAGCGAAAGCAAAAAACATTGAACGTTTAAATGGAACTCTCCATAAGGGGAGATTTCTGTTTAGTTCAATGTAGTGCGGTCTCGGAGTTGGTATATTTAAGTAGGGGGGTGTGGGGGGCACATCCCCCCACATGGGGGGGTGCAGGGAGGCTTGCCCCCCTGCTTGCAAAGGTAAGTTTTTATTTATTTTTATTTTAGGCATTTTTTTTATCTTTCAATGTTTCAGAATTCGATGATATGGTGTCGACCATATCAGATTCAACATTCTGAAACTTCGATAAGATAATATAGACGTGATATAAAAGAACTTGAGCAAGAAGGAGTGTATAACTATTTGGAAATCGATGAAGGATCAACAATAAAACATGAATAAATGTGAAAAAACTTAGTAAAGTATACTTCAGAAGACTTAAATTAATCCTGAAAATAGCACTAACATATAGGAATAAAATTCAAACTATAAACCAATTTGCTCTTCCTCTCCTAACTTACAGGTTTGGAGTGATTGACTGGCCCCAAAATGTGTTGGCTAGATTAGATAGGAAAACAAGATGGATGCTTCATGCTCACCAAATGATTTATAAAAATCAGTGCATACCAAGATTATATATTTCCTGTTCCAAAGGAAGGATGGGCCTCCTTGAAATTGATTATATGTATAGATGTGCAATCATGGGACTCCACACATATCTGCTGACCTCACAAGTCCTAAATGTGATAAAAGTTTTGAAACATGAGGAGAATAAATCTAAGATGACTTATCTGCTTAATCTAGCAGAAGATTATCGGCATCAAGCAGGAATGGAAATCAACTGGAATGGAAATCAAACCAGAAGTAGATAAAAATCATGCTATCACGCTATCACTCAACACTTATTCAGTATGCAGATGATTCTACACTCATCATCTTCTTCTGAAAGTATCTTTCAATTTCACACTCTTACCCAAACCTTTTCTCTCTGTAGAAAAATGGCTCCCTGAAACTCAGATTGCTTTAAATTTTAAAAAGACTAAACTTTTACTCTTTCTCCCAAAATCACTATCACATCTCAAATGCACCTTTACCATCTCATCCTTAAATAAACCCATCATTAATGTAGAATCCCACACAAAGCTATTGGGAATGATAAAAGATGATCAATTAAAATTTGACCTCCATGTCCAACAATCCATTAAAAAACAAAACAAAACTTGGTCTGCTTTATATGAACAAAAAATTGCTAACTCTAGACTCTAAACTCTCCTTGGTTCAAGCATATATATTTCCAAGCCTTCTCTATGCTGCTCCAGTCCTTACAAACCTTCAATCTTCTTTATTACTAAGCTGGAAAAAGCATACAATAAAATCACTAAATTTGCTGCCAACCTAATACATACCTCTCACCACTGCTTGGTACTAAGAAACCTTCAGTGGCTCGAATTCCTCCATCAACTTCAACTTTCACAACTCCACATAACTCACTTCTTGCTCAACAAATCCTCAGACTGCCCCTCCCCATCCAGTCTTGTGTCATACTGTACCCCTACAAACCCACTCCATAGTACAGATAAACTTCTACAAATATACAAACCCAATAAAACTATTGTTAACGTGCTGTAAAAATATTCAGTATCTCATAATTGGAACAAACTTCCACTCAACACAAGATGCATTACACAATCTAGTAGTTTCAAAAAAGAACTAAAAAAATTCTTTAGCTAAATCATAGATATGCCCCTATCATGAATCCACATAATCCCTTGCCTTTTCCTTCTGCTTATAATTTCCTGCTCTGCTACTTTTACCTGCAAACACTTTCATAATGTTAAGGCTTAAAGAGCTTTACCCCCTATTTCATATGTCATATGAATATGTATAATGATACTTCTCATTTATTGGTTTATTGTTTGTAACACAATTATATTTATAATTTTTTTCATATTTTTTCTTTTTGTTCTCTCTTTGATTTCTCAGATTTGTAAACTGTGGTATCCTGTCATTGATCCACTTTTTGTCTCTTTGTTTATTCTTTACCTTGCTTATTATTATGTATAAGTATTTAGGTTCACAGGTTCATAGGTTCATAGGTAGGTACTAGGCTATCTGCCCGAGGGCATTTATAAGCCTAGCCAGAGTGTGTTAGCTTTCGCCGCCCCATTGATTAATTAACTGAGCCTCTGTCAAGAAGAGCCAATGAAGTCATCCCAGGGGTGTATTTTCTGTTACCCATCCACTCGTCAAGGTTTCTCTTGAAGAGTGTTAGTGAGGGGCTCTGCCTAATATAGTTAGGAATTTTGCATGGGGAGTCTCTGTGACAGGAATCAACCCCTCCAGCATGTTCTATTTATTGTTGTGGTGAGGTTTAGCTCACTAGAGCGAGTGGCTCGCAGTGACTTGGATTTCTTTAGGTGGAGCATGTACATCAATTCTGAGTTGGACATGGCTTTGTAAGTCAGGCAGAGATCACCTCTGAGTAAGCGATATGCCGCTGAGTACAACTGGAGTTTTTCCAGTCGGGCTGCATAGGACATATGTTTGAGACGAGTAATCCTCTTGGTGAGGTACTTTTGTGGTCTTTCCAGCTATTGGAAGTGTCTTGTGTGGTACATCCCAAATGGGGCATTGTACTCTATGAAGGGTCTGATGAGTGACGGGTAGATGGGCACTATAACCTCTTTATTTCTAGATGCGAACCCTCTAGTAATTAGATGG
This sequence comes from Protopterus annectens, assembly GCF_019279795.1. Classification (NCBI taxonomy): domain Eukaryota; kingdom Metazoa; phylum Chordata; order Ceratodontiformes; family Protopteridae; genus Protopterus; species Protopterus annectens. The sequence goes on from NC_056737.1 coordinate 87,616,468, forward strand.
GCTGCATAGAAGGATTTCCTAACTACTTTGGCAATATGATTGCCAAAGGAGAGGTACTATCTACCTGGGTCCCCAAATCTCTTATTACCTCTTCTGTATTAAGGGGGCTGCCACCTATGTGGTAATTCATGGGTGTTTTGTTTTTCCCAAACAGGATGACTATGCATTTTTTGGCATTTAGCTTGAGACCATGACTTCAACACCAGGTGTCCGTCTCAGTAATGTCTGTGTCAGCCAGAGAGTCAATTATGGCTCCCAGTTTGCAGTCATCGGCAAACTTGGTTAGCCATAGTCCTCCTGTGTTTGCCTGTACTTCTGAGAAGTATATGCCGAATAGTAGGGGTCCCAGGACTGAGCCTTGTGGGACACCACTTGTGACTGGTTTAGAGTCGGACCTGGATCCAGTTATTCTTACCGTGTGAGTTCTGTCTGTAAGCCAGTTGGCAACCCATCTCGTGACGTAGGGGTTTATGTTCTGGCTGGTGAGTTTTTCTATAATTCCTGAGTGGGGAATGGTGTCAAAAGCCTTGGCAAGGTCAAGGTAGGCTGTGTGAACTACCCTCCCCTCATATATGGCCTTGGTGACTGTCTCAAAAAAGTCAACCAGGTTTAGTAGGCATGATCTGCCCTTAACAAAGCCGAACTGGATTGGGTCAAGTGTTTGGAGGTTCCCAATGTCTTTGTTAATGAGTTCCATGATGATGCGCTGCATAGCCTTGCAGACCAGGCTAGTCAGGCTTATGGGGCGATAGTTACCAGGGTTAGTTGTGGCCCCTCCTTTGTGGAGTGGAATAACCATTGCTGTGCGCAATTCTATGGACATGTAGCCTGTGGAAAGGCTGAGGTTGAACAGTGTGTCTAGGTGGGGGTTAGTTCATTCTGTAGTTCCTGCAAGATGCAGCCTGGGACAACATCTGGCCCCATTGATGCTGTGCTTTTGGCTTTTGAAAGGGCTGTTTTCACCTGTGCGTCTGTGATTTCTGGGACACTACACTTTTCTGGTATTGTTGTGGGTCCTTTTGGGGGGGAGGGGGGGGTGAAGTTTGCACTGAATCTGTTTGCCAGGATGTTGGCAATATCAGTGGGTTCAGTATACTTTGTGCTATTTTGCACTAGCTCAGAGCATATCTGCAAGTTGCTACTTAGATTCTTGACATAGCTAAAGAAGGCTTTGTGGTTATCTTTCGAATCCTTGGCTATTTTTCTTTCAAAGTTAGCCTTAAAGGACTTTATGAGGGACCTTAGCTTCTTACTGATACTGATCTGATACTGATACTGATGTCTTTCTTTCTTGGGATTTGCTTTTTTCTGAACTAGTTTCCTCCTTCTATTGTATAGCCTGTTTATGGCAGGCATCCACCAGACTTGTTTCCTTCTCTTAGGGAAGTGAGTCTTGGTGTTGCTAGGGATGGCACGATCCATGCATCCTTGTAGGTGCTCATAGAGTGCATTTATAAAGGTTCCTGCATCTTGCACACTGTTATCCTTTAGCGTAGGGGCTGTGAAACTTACCACCTCTGTCTTAAGTAAGGTGAAGTTTGCTATAGAAAAGTTTTTCACTGTGGTTTCCTTGGTTGGAGGTGGTGGTGGGTGTGGACATCCAGAGTGATTAGTTTACGGTCGGATCTAACCAGTGATGGGTTGACCTCTGGTGTGGAACACCTGAAGCCCATGTTGGTCATGACCAGGTCCAATATGTTTTCACCTCTGGTAGGGGAGTTTACCAGCTGATCCAGGGCATTTGAGTTGATAAATTCCAGGAAGTGCTGGACCTATGAGTTTGTACTTGAGTAGTTTTCCCAGTTAATGGTAGGGTAATTGAAATCACTGAATATCAGGGTGTTCGGTAGGACCATCATGTTTTCCAGTGTCTCCCGAAAGGCGGAGTGATGGTCCTGGGTCATGGAGGGTGATCTGTAGCAGGCCACAATTTGCATTGCAGATTTGCCTGATGTTAGTTGCACATGGATGATCTCGGAGGTATCATGCTGCACCATTAACCTGGAGGTGTAGGTATCCTTGATGAATATGGATACACCCCCTCCTTTTGTGTTTTGGTCCAAGTTCTGTGGCCGAAATGTGTGGTATGAGTTCTAGCCCAGTAGTGCTGGGGAGCCTTGAATCAGGTTTCAGTTACTGCACAGATGTCGACGTTCTCTATACTGAGGAGTGCTTCAAGTGCGAGCATTTTGAGATTTAAACTCCTGGAGTTGAGTAGCATAACCCTCGTTGTTTTATTTGTGCTGTTTACAGAGGTGGGTTTGACTTTTGAGCCTTGCCTAAAAAAGGTACTATGGGAGCAGCAAGAGCCTTGGCCATTATTCGAAAGCCTAGGGGTGACAGATGCAAGCCGTCTCTTGCAAATCAATAAGGCCTGTCGAGCATGTCGTCCCAGGCTGACAGACACTGGATCCCCTTTGAATGACACCAAAAGCTTAGCCAATTATTGAAATTGATCATTTTTTTCTTTATACTGCAGTATCATTCTTGGTGAGGGCAGGATGCTACTCAGGGTCAGGGTAATACCCGCCTGGGCTACATGATCAGAGAGCTCTTCCATATCTCTTTTCATGTAGTCCAGGGAGGTATGTCTCAGGTCATTCACACCAACATGAACAATGACAGAGTCATATTTGTACTTGCTCTGGAGTGACCTGAGTGCTTGTGTTATGTGGCGGATTCTGGCTGTCGACAGGCAGCTAACAGTAAACTTCTCCTTGTCCAGCCTAGTGAGTGGGACGTCAGTGTGCCTGACTATAGAGTCGCCTATTACTAATGTGTTAGGTATGTTATTTCACCTTAAGGGCTGTAATTGTGCGGCACACTGATTTTGTGTTTTATGTATTGTCTGGTTTGTGAAGGGAGGTGCAGGTTTTTTGGGTGTCTGCTTTAGAGGTCTGTGATGCTTTTGCAGATTTTTATTTAGAGCCTCTGAGTATGACTTTGTGTATTTATGTGTATTTTTTGCCAGTGCTGGTTTAGTATGTCTATGTGAGGCTGGAGGTGTGGTGCAAGTGTTAACCTTCTCCTCATGACTGCCTGTTTCAGTCTTGGGTGGAGAGAGCTTAGCCTCCAGTTTAGCTATATAATTGCATCTCTCGCATATGTTAATGTTTTGTGGGAGGAGGACAGGGTTATCTGTCTACATGAGGCAGTTGTAACATTGAAACAGGATCCCAGGTTCACCAGCTGGACTGGAGAGTATACCTGAAATTGCCCTTTGGTCATGCCTGAATAGTAGGGTGAGCTGCTTAGTCGCTTGGTTGGTGAGGGGTGAATAATGAGCCTTGCCCTGCTGGGCAATCAAGTGTCGGGGTATATTAGTGCTTGCTATTAGGTCTGAGCAAGTTCTGGACTGTAGGATGCTTTTTAAGTGCTTAGGTTGAGAGTTAGACTACTTTCAAGGGAAAAACTGAAGAGAAGACTTGGTGGAGCCGGGATAAATTTAGCCCTAGCTAACCGGCACTGCCCGGACGTGCAAAACCATGCAAACATGGTTTTTACAGCAGGGAAATGAAAGAGATAGAAATTAGCCCAAAATGGCCAATAAACTATTAACTTCCTGGCTGGAACCACTCCTCCAGGGACAGATGGCTGCTCAAAGCTCCCTCTCTCACAGGTGAACAGAGAAGCCTCCCTCTATCCAAGTAAGGTATGGGCAACTCAGAAAATTGTAGCACAGCTCTGAATTCAGCATTAGCCTGAAAACTGGACTATACTAGCTTTGAAAGGTGGGAAACAAGGAAAAATATATTTTTTTAAAGATAAGGCAAAAACAGTAAAAAATACACTTAAAACAGCTTTAAACGACTTCAAACAGTAAAAAATACACTTAAAACAGTTTTAGATGACTACAAGCAATCAGAAAAGGCTTTTAAACAAATTACCCAATTAACCATTAAAAAATCTCAAAACTGAGCCCTGTTCCTGTAGTCTTCAATCAGACAAGTTCTAACTGCACACTCCTGCCACTGGGGTGCAGGGGAACCTTATCCTAAAAAGAAGGCCTGGATTAGTGCTCAAGTTATATAAACAAAGCTAGAGTCAGCAGGCCTGGATCTAGTCCATGCTACAGCAAACAAGGCGCACCAATTTCAGTAAGAAACAGTTCAAATATGCAGGCACTATAAGCCTTTAACCAGAAATTCCCAGCTCAGAAGGGCAAAGTCCAGCCTCTCCTCCCACAAGAATGTAGACCACAAACCTTCTTAATGTAAAATAACTGACCTGAAGCCCAAGTGCTTAAACCAGAACTAATATACTTTTAGAATAACAGACACTGAGCCCTCAATCAGCAGTTCCCAACTTAGAAGGATGTCAGCTACCAGTCCTGCCACAACATTGCAGACCACAAACCTTCTTAATGTAAAACAACTGGTCTGAAGCCCAAGTGCTTAAACCAAAAGGCTTAGAATGATAGCTACACTTTAATAGGGTTAGTACCAAGCAGTAATAATTACAATTGAATACTTTTAAGAAGGCCTGAATTAGTGCTCAAGTTATGCAAACAAAGCTAGATTCAGCAGGCCTGGATTCTCCTTGGGTCTCCACTGAAAATGGGCTTGAGCTCACTTGCACAAACCCAGTTAACAAATGTCAAATAAATGTACAAGGCAAAGCTCTTTGGGCTCTCCCAATGTGTGTGTGTGTGTGTGTGTGTGTGTGTGTGTGTGTGTGTGTGTGTGTGTAGGGTGGAGGGGCTGTTCACCTGCAGAATTATATTCTCACTGTAGGTTCATTACTGCCACTGAAAGAAGAATGTGTGATAATCTAAACCACCCACTCAACATTTTTCTCAGGGAGGAAACAAACTGTCAGAGCAGGATTACTGAATAACAAGTTTACTGAGCATTGGAAAGCAAAAACCTTCTATTCTGATGTCACACCTTCGGCTGCTTAAAGCACTGTGAGCCTTTTTGGTCCAACAGAAAAAGTGCTCTTTAATAAATCTTTTCCATTATGTGGTGAAACTTTTCTTCTAATGGAAGAACACTCCTTCCTTCCTTTATTTTTTTTCCCCAAATGCTTCATTTTCCTATTATCAACTCTCCTGGTCTTTTTATTATCACATAAACAAAAACCAAAGATCTTGACTTCCCTTATTGTACCCAACCTTGAGTTTTGTCCAAGATCAAAGTTGAAAAAGAAAATTAACATTTGTTTTTATATATTAACTCAGTAGAACTTATTAGAACATCCAATTCATTTCTCATTACCTGATTTTTGCACTATATAAAAATACAACCGCCCCCATTATAAACTCTTCTTACTCAAGTTTAGATTTTCCATTCCAGAATCCCAAAATACTATTTTTAAAGAACATCATATGTATTGTGCTGACACAAAGCATATATAAGTAGTTGCAAAACTAATCATGCCTTTTTTCCATTCTACGAAGTGGTAACATAAAACCTTTCTGAAATACTACACAGCAGGCAGAATACCATCAACTCACAATACTTAAGAAAAAGTACACATAATTACTGTAGAATGGATCTCTGCTGTGCATGCTATCCTATGCTTGGAATGCCAAGTGATGAAATTCAAGTGGAAAACTATAGGAATTCTGTCAAGACAGAGATCACATTGAGTAAACATAATTTCTTCCTCGAGTCAAAACTAGCAACAGAAAATTAATCTGGAATACAGAATAATAACGCATCTTCTCTAATGTCTTGCCTCATGGCTTAATTATGAGAATTCCTAATATAAAATGCACAAAGAATTTCTATTATACTTCTTACCACCATTTTCAATCATGAGTGAATCATTTGCCACAGTTTGCTAGGTTTATAAGTAGTGGAACAGCAATTAATGTACTATCATTTATATATATATATATATATATATATATATCTATGGGTCTACTTCTGTTTATCGAAAAATCACTTTTTTTGAAAAACAGGAAGCCGAACCCACTTCTTTAGCGAAAGTGCACTTTCGTGAACACTGATTCACCGAAGCACAGTACAGTGGGGATAAGTAAATATATCCTTTTCCCCACTGTAGTGCAATCTCTGAGTTAATATATATAAGTAGCAGGGGTGTGAGAGGCACAGCCCTCACATGGGGGTTGCAGGGGGGCTTGCCCCCTGCAAAAATGTGTTTTTAGTGTGTTTCTGTTTTTCTCCGATTCATTGAATCAGTGTTTGCGAAAGTGCATTTTCGTTTAAGTGCACATTCGCTAAAGTGAGTTCGGCTTTCTGTTTTTCGAAAAAGTGATTTTTTTCGATAAACAGAATTAGACCTATATATATATATATATATATATATATATATATATATATATATATATATATTTGTCAACACTGAACTATAAAAAGAGCACCATCATTCAGCTTCCTGTTTTAAATGATCGCAACATATCCTCCCTGACATAAATAAAAACAGAACTTACTAGCCCTCAAAATACCCCTTGCTCCTGTGTGCTCTCGGTTTTACACACACACACACACACACACACACACACACACACACACACACACACACACACACACACACACACACACACTCATGCGATGATGCAGGAGCAAGTCTTACTACAGTAAATTCATGAAGTCAGAAAGATATAATCCAGTAAAACCACTGATATTCTGCAGTACCTTTATTTGT